>NW_018408653.1:692968-753096 GCF_002113885.1 Mizuhopecten yessoensis
GTCAGGGTTGTCTTATGATGGTCAGTGTTGTCGTATGATGGTCAGGGTTGTCGTATGAAAGTCAGGGTTGTCGTATGAAAGTCAGGGTTGTCGTATGATGGTCAGTGTTGTCGTATGATGGTCGGGGTTGTCTTATGATAGTCAGGGTTGTCATATGATAGTCAGGGTTGTCGTATGATAGTCAGGGTTGTCGTATGATGGTCAGGATTGTCGTATGATAGTTGGGGTTGTCGTATGATCAACGGGGTTGTCGTGTGATGGTCAGGATTGTCGTATGATAGTCGGAGTTGTGGTATGATCGTCGGGGTTGTCGTTTAATAGTCAGGGATGTCGTTTGATGGTCAGGGTTGTCGTATGATAGTCAGTGTTGTCGTATGATAGTCAGAGTTGCCGTTTGATGGTCAGGGTTGTCGTATGATAGTCAGGCTTGTCATATGCTATTCAGGGTTGTCATATGCTATTCAGGGTTGTCGTATGATGGTCAGGGTTGTCGTATGATGGTCAGGGTTGTCGTATGATGGTCAGGGTTGTCGTTTGATAGTCAGGGTTGTCATTTGATGGTCAGGGTTTCGTATGATGGTCAGGGTTGGCGTTTGATGGTCAGGGTTGTCGTATGATAGTCAGGGTTGTCGTATGATAGTCAGGGTTGTCGTATGATGGTCAGTGTTGTCGTATGATATTCAGGGTTGTCGTTTGATAATCGGGGTTGTCGTATCAGAGTTGTCTTTTGATAGTCAGGGTTGTCGTATGCTAGTCAGGGTTGTCGTTTGATAGTCGGGGTTGTCGTATAATAGTCAGGGTTGTCGTATCAGAGTTGTCTTATGATAGTCAGGGTTGTCGTTTGATAGTCGGGGTTGTCGTATCAGAGTTGTCTTATGATAGTCAGGGTTGTCGTTTGATAGTCGGGGTTGTCGTATGATGGTCAGGGTTGTCGTATCAGAGTTGTCTTATGATAGTCAGTGTTGTCGTATGCTAGTCAGGGTTGTCGTTTGATAGTCAGGGTTGTCATATATTAGTCAGGCTTGTCATATGCTAGTCAGGGTTGTCATATGATAGTCAGGCTTGTCATATGATAGTCGGGGTTGTCGTATAGATTTTGTTCACGACTACTTGTTCTATATAAATAGTATTCACTTCCCCTTCCGACCCTAGCCCGAGTTTACACCAGACTTAGACATTTTGACATATAGATGTCTGGTGAGGCCCACACCAGACATGTATTTGTCAAAATGTCTAAGTCTGGTTTTAGGGCCAGAGCCGACCCTATCTGTACAGAAGTCCTGGATCAGCAACTGGGTACAACCCAAACTTGTATAACCTAAAAGTGATGACGTCATATACATCAAAGTTTGGCGTGGTATTTATAGCTTAACCTTCGTTTGAAGTTACTCGGCAATGAAATTACAACTAAAGGATGTGATAGCAAAATTCTTTTGTTTTTACATCAGAAATGAATAAATATGCCTTCAGCATGGACCTAATAGTGCTTCAGTATTTTTAAGTTCAACTCACAAATGTACACACAGTTTTTACAGTATAAACCGTATAGCCCTAAAAATATGTGCGGTTATTTCTTAAGGAAAGGTAGGAACAACTTGAACTATTTGGAAAAAATATAATCTAAGGTAGCAGTGTACAGTAGCGTACGGTGGCCGTGTAGCAGTGTACAGTATCGCACGATGGCCATGGGTGATATTTTTGTACAATGAATAACCCTGTAATATTACATGTATCAAAAGTTTTTAAAAAAATCAGCTCTAAAATTGGCATATACATGATGAATTGGACTATGTGGGCTTCACAATCATTTAAAAAAAAAAAAGAACTTTGCTTGAGACTACATTTTTGGCCATTTACGAATCTGTGGCTACACAACAAAAGCTTGCTTTTCATGTAGTCTATTTTTGTACTCAGCACATGTGTAAATATTGTGAAAAATCTAGTTTGACGACCTGTGCTAAAACTTGAGTATCTGTGACCGAGTAGGTGATATTAAATTTAAGACAGGTTATAAGAAATAAAATACTTCTTGCGTGGGTCAAATTTAGGGTTAAAAATCATGTGGTTTTTTGCATTTTTTGGCGTTTTTTGATGTGGTAACCATGGTTTTCACAAGTCCCAAATTTGGGGAAATCACCTTTTGAAAAAATATTCATTCTTCTAAAAAAAGGCGTATTCAAAATGTGGTTAATAAATATATATAAATATATAGGTGTGTTGTGCAGGATGAATCCGCTATCCATGTTAATCTGAGACATGCCCTTTAATTTTAGGGTCAAGCCATTTTAACTGTACTCTGCTACCTAAGGTTTCCTTATATAAAAGGGCGCTCTTGAAACTTAGACCCGTCCTTTAAAATCATTTCGGCGGCTTCCCCTTAGCCATTTCTAGTAAGCACGCCAGAAAAGTGTGACCCAGTGTGTGTTGTACTATGCACCCAATTATGACATTTGATTAATATAGGAACATAGGGCGGTACTTTAATATGACTCGCCATCAGTAGACACCACGTTCATATGAAACTCTCGAGCTCCCATCCCTCTTCTCTTGCCGTCTAAGCCTATATCTCAGTAAGGCCGCTTGTATGACGGGGATTCGAGGGTATTAAGTCTAAAGCCACCGAATTCCGACATGATATTCAAATTCTCCATGACTATGCATTTGTTTAACCAATTTCCGAGTATCGATAGAACCTGATTTGGGGAGCCGACCAGTACCAGGCTCCCTGTGTAATTACCCACCAAAAGATGGCTATACCATGTAAAAGATGTCTCCCTCACGAGGACGCCTGGAGCCAAAATAGGAGAAAATTTTCGTTTACTGAAAGTGCCAACGGTTCCCGATTGGCTTGAAGCAAAAGTAAAAGCTTTGACCTCAAAGCGTTTGACTCACAGTCATTTTAAAGCAAATAAGGGAACACGTTTTAAAAGAAATTGATCTCGCTCAAATGATTTATGCTCGGGACGTGTTTTAAAGAATGTTTAGTCTCTTGCGATCTCTTGGTTATCGAATTATGAAACAGTTTCTCCAGAAAAATATATATGTGAACGTAAGTTTAACAAGGTTTGTATGCTTATAACTAAGTACTTCGTTATGCAATGAAGCGCTTATACCGCATTAAATCGATGTTTTTAATAAAGGTTGTTTATGTAGTGTATTTAACCTTTAAAAACACACAATTCATACCCATTTATCTCATACAAATAACTTAAGTGTTATATTGCGAATACATACATTCAACATGCTGACATATTGTATGATAAAAAAGCGATTGTAATTAATTAATCTGTTCAAGGATCAATCGTGACGTCGTTATCAATATAACTGACATGACGTCATAACCTCCACGATGTCGGCCTCGACAATTTGACGTTGCCTTTATCAATACTTTGTTGAGTACCATATTGAATATTTTCTGGATGACACAATTTTAAAAATAACACATCAAAGGTTCGCAGAAGAAGAAAAAAATGAATGGATGGTTTTCAAGATCGCATATGGACTCGTGAAATAAATCTTATTCAAGATACAGTAACAAGTACAAGTACATGACATTTTTAACAGGTGGAATATGCTTTCTTAAGCCTACTACATATTGTATGACGTCACGAGATATAATTTGAAGACGTCGTTATAACTTAGAAGTGTGTTGAGCTTTACTCTTGGCACTGTTTAGCTCGTTTTGCGACCTATGCATACAACGAGCCCTTTTTGTTTCCCTATGGTTGACCGGCTTACACTTATCCATGATTCGTACAAGATGTCAAACTATCACCATAGTATTCTCTTGGGGGTCAAGGACTGAATTTTTTTTTTTTCCGTCAAAAACACTTATTTCATTTACCACTTTCATTAACGACGTTATTAGGTGTATCACGTCAATTGTATCTAATGGCTGTTAATGTCTTGATGTGACCGATCAACCCGCCATTAGTCGTTATTATAGAGAGCGTGGTGCAATAATACCAATTCCTGATGATGGAGTATCACATTTAGTTTAACATATTTTATTGATCAAATAATTCGAAAGGATCGGACAAGTTTTAACAACTTATAACAGTCCTCTCCATAATTCATCATAATATATATGTGCATATCTGTTTTATAACAATATACTTTGGGCATGACTGGGGTAGGGGACTGTGAAGGTGGATCAGTCAAACGTATTTGCCTTGAAATTATACAATTCATGCGGCAGTAGAAACATCTACCTATATAAGTATATAAGTATATAATTATATCGCTTCTAAGTGTAGAATACACGACTATAATGTCAGATATATAATGGTTACAACTATGAGATACACACATCCACAATTAAAACCGAATGTTGGATTTGATAAAGTGATTAACGTGTGCAACTTGTGAGTTGAAGTCCAACGAAAAATAAGATTTAACCAAACAAAATAAGTTCTAAGTTAAAAAATAAAAATCTAATAAAGGTATATCTTCTGCAAAGAGACGAGCAGTAGTTTCAAACACATCGGCAATTTAATTGATTTAGAATAAAAACAAAAGCGGTCCAAGAATTGAGCCCTGGGGTACTCCTGCTTCGAATAAAACTAATTAAGAATAACAATTGTGTTATAAGGCCTTCTAATGTCTCTGAGATTAATACTTTTCCAACCACAGACACATTTCACCAGAAATTCCATAGGATTTTTACTTTGCCATCAAACCTTTATGCCAAATTAAACCGTAAGCCTTAAAAATGTCGCAGAATACGATACATACGCGTTTTTCCTCAATAGCAATGTATATGTTGTTACAAATTTCAATGAGCTGACAACCGGACTGATGGTCATTTTCTACGAAATAATTATGCGTGTGTTTGGGTGATAAGGAAATAGGCCTATAGTTAGATGTAGGAGTATCACGTTCGAGTCATATGCAGTATTTTTTTTAAACAAAAAATCCTTCAACCAGAAAGCAACATTTCCACACGTTACACCGGCATATCCTGTTATATAATATTTCAAGCCGGGGAGACCTTCTCGTTGTTTCGTACCATTAACAATATCTAGTTTACCCGGGTAACGCGACTTTTCACTGATTATTGCCATTTGTCGTGTCGTCGGCTAATAACTGGTCCTGGCTGTACATCATTATAAATCAACTATGTTAATAAGACGCTTTACTTTCAGCAATGACGGCATGCAAACAATATAAAGATCTTGACTAATAATGTTGTACGTGCGTGATGTAAATGATAATAACTATGTTGTTTTGCTTCTCCGGTGGGGGAAATCGATATATGCAGAACGTGAACCATTCCACTTCCTTGGTCACTTAGCATTAGGAAAGACGAATTGTTCAATAACTCTTCAGGGATTGTCTCCCCTTACCTAGATACTGTATGTGCATTGAGCGGGGTCTTCAGACGCACGACAAGGCTAATACCGGTGGGGAACAGGGGATGGGCTAAGGAGGGTACCTTTGTTTCATGAATACGATAGCCAAGCGCCGTATGAAATATGAAATTTCAATTTACTAAACCTAACAACCAAATAAATAAATAACAAGTTTATAGAGTGTATGGTGTCTGAAACAGGAAGTTTATAATGATTTGTAGACGGCTTGTACCCATCTTCATATTGAGTCTGCAATGTAAGTACGTGGTATTGTAGGAATGTCTGGGAAAAAGATATGTACACATCTGTGCCGTTTTCATGATAGCAAGATAGTATTTTATCATATTTGTAAACTAATAAAAATAAAACAAAAGAGTCTGCAAAATTGAACTTTACACTTTTTTCGTATGCAGTTCTCCGAGATAAGTACTGACGTCACCATGTATAAATAAATACCGGCTATTTATATAACCGTATCATAGCATCACGCTAACCACACGGTCAGCAAATTTGTTTTTGAAAAAAACAGGTAAATAATACTGGATTAGTTTGTAATCCATCTTTTAAATGACTGAAAGCGTAAGTAATGTTTGACCACGTACACATTGTATTTGGCATCATTTAAATTTAAATTTCACTTAGTTTTTGTCGTTATTTTAAAATAATACTTGAATATTTTTTTCATTTATCTTTCGGCCCGAAGTAAGATAAGTGTGTTTATTACAACCTTTAACTTTAGAAAAGTGTATAACAATCTGGCATCATAAGACAGTATTTAGACGTATATGGAAGTTCAAATATCCCTGTCACCAGAAAATCAGTCCCAGTTTACTGAAATTGAACGTATTTACAACATATGTGTATGCATGTCTGACCTAATTTTAGAGTATAACACGATGTCGGGTTATGGGTGATATGAACGTAAGGTTATATGTACTTAATTAATTACTTAAAGAATATTGAATCAAAGGTAAACTCTCAAAAATATTGACTTTTTCCAATTCATCCTAATTCCCTTTCAGGTACGAACTAATGGACAATACATGTGACATATGAACTCATGTATACCTTTAAATAATTTGTATTTACATAATTACGAAATATTAACTTTTCATTATATGAATACATGCGATCCGTTCAAACTTTGCATCAATCTTCAAACATAATTATATCAGAGGAGAACACTTTATGAGCTAGGAACATCATATTCAATTCTTTTGTGTTATTTACAAATAACGTGTTTCAGTGAGATAGCACTATAAAGTCGGCATCAGATCCGCGCTATTACAAGGAGACAAGCACACCAATATATCCTGTCTTCAGCATACATACACACTTGTACGCTTATTAATGACCCGAGATGTTAATATAATAGGACGTTAAACAAAATAAACTAAAACCAGACAAATAAAGCAGGTTGTGTACTAAAACACGTTGGGATTCCTTGCTTTGATTGCCGCATTGTTCAAATTCACGACGCCATATACATAGTGTTTGATTCGTATCATTAAAAATATGTTTACCAATTACGGACTTTTGCTGAGTTGAATATTTGGGAGTGTTCTTCAGTACAAGTTTCCTTCAACTCCAACAACCCAGGTGGAGTATAAATTGGTCTGGGGTGGATGTTGCAGTATCTGTGCTGTAGCATTCAAGTGAGATGGCACTATAAACGATGTCATTGGAATTACGGTATCGCTCCAAACAGAACAGATTACATCTCCAGCACACACGCAGGCATACACACATAGGGAGATATTAGCCAGGTGACATAGGACTAGTAGTTAGCGCCTGATAAGGCAGCTCCTGCGAATTCCCCAAAATTGTATAGATTAATGTACATTGTATATGCTAATTGTATTAATTGTATATATATGTACTTTAAAGCGCTTTAGAGTCGCTTATGTTAGCTAGATAAGGCGCTATATCAAATGCTGTATATTTAAGTAAAGAGATTTTGACCAAATTTGGTCTGGGTCGGTCTGTGAGGAAGAGGACTCAACTTTGAATAAAGTGATGGTACAGTATTATGACTATGTTAGTTCGGAGGGAAGTGATTTGAAATTGTTGGAATTAAGGATTTTTTTTTTTCAAATACAGACTCCAGGATACCGACTTGGAGGAGTCGGTGTTTGAAAGATTTTGAATGCTGCAAGGATTGTAACCACTCTTGGTTTGATGTATATCATTACCAAAGGTGGCCATACATGTAGTTTGTATAATGATATTGCTTTGAACCCTGGGGTAGGAGCCCAAACAAAATAAATGTTTGTGTGTAGCTATTCTACTGTAATTTAAAATGACCGAGATCTCCAATATATAACCAAACACACGCATAGTGCGATCAAGCCTCGTCCCTGAAGATTTGGTCCCGGGGTTATAACATGGAAACAGTTATGATCCCCATCATGTAACTACATTTTGTATATAAACAATTGTTTGGCATAGAAGAACAAACGCAAGGATAGGCTCCTTGGTCCAACCACGCCCAGTGGACTTATATTTGTGCCTAGGTCATACTGTATTATATGGTAATAGTCGAGATGTTCACCTTATTACTATATATACAGTTACTGGCCATGATGAGCATAGCTTCCTGCAACAAGGATTGTACCCGGGGTCCAGACCTACCCCTGGGGACATAATCTCTGCGTCGTAACTTGAAAGTTAAGATCCCCGCCTGATAACCATAAAACGTGTTGCTTGTCATGAAGAGACACACATAATCATGCTATTGTTATTAGCTCCTTAGTCAGGCCCCACCTCTGCAAATTGGGTCCTAGGGTTATTACCGTCATCCTATATTTGATATGTAGCATCCTCGTCACATTAGAATCAATGGCTGTTCCTTGTTGCTAAATCATTAAAAACCTACTTCTCCCGATGAGTGATATAGGCCCTCTGACCCTCTTCTTCATTCTCATAAATGCATGTATATATAAGATAATGTGTATTTGCACGTGACGTAAATCGTTACTTACATATATCTATAGTCACTGTACTGAAACAACTTGCTTCTTCTCAATAACGATCAAATCTGTCTCCACTCAGCTGAACTCTTTATAAAACAGTCAACAACAGACCATACTTTGGTCTCCAGCCCTGTTTACCTCGACTATTGAAAATCGTCACCGTGACAATCAAATTTGTCTCGCCGTAATTCTCTGACCAAATACCCACTTTGCCTATTATATAAAGGGTAATCCTATCATCTTACGGCTATACTGGTTTATAAGGCAAAACACACCGTTCTAGACACAGGGGCTTGACAATTTGTATATGCGTATAAAGTAAAAGTGTTAGTGGTTAATTTATTAGATCGACAAAGCGTACCCATCAAATTGACAGTCGTCAAAATTTTAAGGCTATGTTCGTAGATAAGAATCTTACTTTTCCTTGGATTGATGTTTATTTATTGATGTATATCTGCGAAATAAATAGCATTCATTTCACAGGAACAGAGTATATTTTCACAGCTTTATATGGTCTGGGTTTTGGTGGTGGAGGAAAGCCGGAGTTTCCGGAGAAAAACCACAGACCTACGGCCAGTACCTTGCGACTGCCCCACGTAGGAATCGTACCCGTGACTGTAGGCGATAGGCTACTGGTTAGTAGTCAAGTTCCTTTAGTCTTCTACTAATATCCAAGCAATGCTGAATCAAGCCCCTGTGTCCCCTGCGTCCTCCCCGAACACACCGACACGGTCGGTTGACAGGTCATACGGTCGTGCCACGTGTTCCTATACACAATCGAGTGCTGCAAGGTTTTCACACGCGACGGACAATAGACAGACATGTATCTTTTAATTATAAAGTATACACACACGAGTTGTTTTGTAAACACAAAGATTGTGTGTCCTGTCATCATTGTTCAAATTGATATGAGGTGACGAGGATAAAATTAAAAGTGGGTTACTAGTATACAAGTTCGTAGCGCTTGTACAGGAAGTGAGCGTGAGGAGAGAAATTGGCCCCGGATTTTGTTGAAATCTGACATCTGTGTTTCCGAATACCTTATTTCGAATGCAGCCTGTAGCACTTAAATGTATGATGTGAGGTTAAGTTTTATTTTTCTGTAATGCAAGGCATTTGGTAGGTTGGCAACGCTCTTCTCGCGGTCTAGCGTTGATATTATCAACTGTAGAGTCCCGAGGCTGTACAAAAACTAGTACTCGGAAACATTAGCTTCGGAAGGAATTCATGAGTGAAATCTGGCGGGAATAATAACGAGAAATACAATGTGATCAAATAATTCACAATCCCTCTGAGAGCGCCGACATGACTGGCGATATTAAATATGACACCGGAGTCATAGCCCCCGATGCTACTGACCTGGTAAGTGAAGGTGAAAGCCGTCAAGACCAACTGGACAACCTTGTGAAGGATACAAACAACTCTGCACGTGCCAAACGTTGTTCTGGAAGTGTACAGGAGAGGAGAGTCAAGAGTAGTCCATCGTACTACCCCGAGTTAGGTGCTCTGGTCCAGGGCCTTTGGGAATATTATCGTCATCAGCGAAGGACCCGCCTTCAAAGCCCTTCCGGTGACGACGACGTTTTTGGTAAAGTACCAATTTTATATCTCATTAACGAGGTACCGACTATATATCTCATTAACGAAATTTATAAAATAATAATTATCATAAATATGTTTGGTAACTTACTACGATGATAAAGATACATATTATATAAACTATTCACGAACATAGAAGTTCAGAAGTTATGGTTTCCTAGTTTCCAAAATCACTTCAAAGCAATTGAACCGTTTTGGTACCTAGCTTTGTATTTATGTATATAATTTCTGCTAACTAGGATATAGGCATACAACTTTAACTACCAGGCTCTTGTTCGTTTATGCGGAACAACCGGTACGTTCGTTTTTGGGTATCAATCCTAGCGGACCTGCACTCTTTTATGCAGGTCTTGCAAGACTTTGGCAAGGCTCGCCTGAAAGCAGAATCAGATTACAGGGTCCGACCTTATTTAATAAACGAACAACTCTTGTCCAACCGGTCGAACCGTTTGAACCGATACATTTCCTCCCAAATTAGGACTATCATCCGGACCAGCAACAGTGATTAAGTTGAGATAACTTGTTTCATAATTGTTGTAAAATTAATAAAATGCGTTCCATATATAGAAATGTGACGTTTATAGACAGGTAAAATAAACAACGAAATTACTGAGAGACAAGTGGTGTTCATTGACAGAAAGTGTTTATAGAAATTGGTCTTCATAGACCGGTTGGTCTGTATAGACAGCTCGTTTTCATAGATAGGTGGTCTTTATAGACATGTGGTCTTCATAGAAAGGTGTTTTTATAGACAGGTTGGCTTCATTGATATTTTTTTTTTTTTAGATAGTTGATTTTTCTAGCCAGGTTGTATTTAGCGAAATTTGCACGTGGTCTTTAATATTGGGTCTTTATAAACATGGCCTTATAGAGAGATTGATCTCATAGGCAGGTGGTGAGTATAGACAGGTAATCTTTATAAATATATTTTGCTATACTATCTAGTAACTACACATCAAGAGTTCTTCGTACTGGACTTTCACACATGGTCTCGTTTTTGCTGACCATACCGACTCGCCCCAAAGCTAGAATACTTTTCAAGTGTATTATTTACAGGCGTATCCTTTCCCCACAAATGAAATATTTAAGACCATGTCTTCTTTTTTAAAAAGCATATGCTTGCGAAAAATTAGTGATTTAAAGTATGCTAATGCTAAATTGACTTCATATATTAATATTTTGTGTTTACAATTATAATGAATATTTAAATGAACTCTGTGATGTAACATTTATTGATTATATAATAGGATATGGGAGGGGGGGATTGTGAAGAATACTGTCGTGTTCAAGGTCACACGCACTCACGTGTGAGAGTACTCACAGGCACTCTCACACAAACTCACTTATATTACAGGTACAGTTTGCCCCTGTTAGTCCGGACGCATTGTTTTCGTTAAATGTAATTTTTATCTTTTTCGAGACGACTACAAGAGATTACCAAACTGTTGCTTTGACTACGTTTTACTGCACAAATCTTTCCAAATAACAGCATTAAAACTTTAAAAAATATTCGAGCTTATCATCATTACATCATAACGTGAACGGGCCATCTCCTGGAAGTATATCCTGTTTATATATATGTACATTGTACATGTAGTATAGCGTCAAAGGAATTCTGTGACCATTAAGTTGCAATGCGGAAATCTGGTGAACTTCAAAAAGTGTATCTTGTATGATGTACTTCAAAACAACGATGTCGGTTCTTAAAAAGAAATCCATATAGGTAAATAAAAACTATTTTTATCCCAGAACATGTCGGATTACGTTAGACCGCTGTAACAAAACCGTGGCGCGGACAATTATCACAGAAATTTAGTTTCTGGGGTTGAATGTTTTGACTGAAGTCTTTCCAACTGATATACGTGTTTACATTCCTTATCAAAACGGTTATTTCATCCACGTTTGCCCTATATTGCAAGTAAATTGACAGTAATGTAATTACGGTGTATAAATAAACTTTGGGGAGCAAAGGAATTAAACCTAATACGTCTGCACGTACGTGCTCTTACTTTGGTGTCTAAATGATCTCCCCTGGTGTATGTTAGTTAAATGTTTAGTACACAGTTAAAGATTTCGGGAAAAAAATAGGTCATCTTTGCTTTTAACAGAATAACCCCACCCCTTCTTATTTCGGGACTTAATCGGGACTTTAGAAAACGAAAAAAACATTCGCCTCGCTCCGTTGGCCTTGAGGATTTATTTTCCTAAATATTACACTAATACATAGTTCGTGACGCTGCGTCAGTAATCAACATGAACCTCGCACGTTTCCTGGTTTCAGAAGCAACAGTTGCAGCTTATATACCTGATTATAGAGACCATATTTTCCATTTTAGCATAATTTTCAAAACAGAATAAAATGTAAATATCTACACCTCGGTGCACATTTTTTAAAAGTACATTATAATTTTTGTTTGAAATGAAATAATCGGTCCGCTACGCGCGGCATAGCCTGTTCAATCATACTAGATTTTGTTTGAATTTAACTTTTTCAATTAAAATGCCATACAGCACTTTCAAATTTCATTTTTCCTGTGAGGAGGGGATGGGCGTTGCCCCCGGACCCTCCTACAGGAGTCCCACGTCTTCGCGCTCGCACATGGACCTTTGGTCCGAGCAGTATACACAGATATAAATACATGTAATTTAAAGAAACATCTCCTCCTAACACTTTCAATATTCCTGGATCTGCCCATGCTTTTGCCAACATAGACTGCAGCAATTTTGAAATACAGAATAAAACGAAATGACATTAGGGAGATGTGCTGATAACATGGCTTATACCTTCTCGCACCCCGATGGAGTTAAACTGGTAATCATGATTTGACGCACGCCGTGGACTATCTTGTTGATTCGATTTTAGTTTTAACGTCTAAAATAATGCACTCGGGGAGAGTTTTTGTTCATGATAACATCAGTCTTTACTTGTTTACCTCGTCGAGTTGTTCTGTTGTCGTGGTACACGCGGACATTACTGAACATTAGCCCGGGCTAGCGCTTCAACCAATGTCATGGTAACGCTATTTCAGCGGTCATGATGGGGGAGGAGAGGGGGGGGGGGCGTGTCAAATACAACATGTGTTTTCTCCATTCAATAGAATTAATTAGCGTTAACTATGTCATAATGAGACAATATGATACTTTTGTATTCACAGTTAAACAGTTGGATCCGGAAAGAGGATCCTTAATGAGTTCAGTACTCTATAAAAATGTCAGCGAAAGTAATTTTATTCTTGCGATAAATAATAAGCGATTGCACGATTGCCATGTTGTGAGGAATGTTGTTTCTCTTGTATAAATCATTCTGCCTTCTGTTTGTATTACGAATAATACAAGTCGCCTATCGAAATTAATCAACAAGTTAATTAATGGAGCCATAACTATAGAATAAAGTAGTTTAACATGAGTGTTGGAACTTAGCACTTAAATGTAACTTTAAACTAGAGAATTATTGCATTCTTGGGGCACATAATGTAGTAATCGCTAAACGGTTAACGGGCTGTTATGGTTTCGCTTTCACAAGGGGATAGTAAATATGACTGACTGGATCAACTTACCGACCGATCACGATTTTCTAATGTTTTGTTCAGAGTTGAACGTCCTCGAACAATCGCTAACGTGGAAGGTGAAGAACCAGGGAAATACGTTTTCATCGATTGAAATAGAAGTTAACTAGATCGAATGCTTGGAACAAATCCGAATCCAAGTGATTCCATACTTTTGATATACTATAGGTATTCTACAAGGGGACATGCTTTCTCCAAATGGAAACATGTATTCCTGGAATTGCACAATCGGGACAACTAGAAAAATAAAATTACAGATTACTTTCAGGTTTCTGTTGCCAACACTTGCCAGGTCACTCCCTTTTTAGATTTCATTACTTGCTGTAACATTTCTTCACATAGACGATCTCGGAACGATAATATGTTGCATATGACTTTTAAAACGAGTGATTTCTATTTAAGTTATTGAGCTAATGTATACGTTTGTTTAACTAATTGATCATCTAATGATTTTTCCCGTAATTTTTAATTAACAGTAACATATCAATTTATTAAACGTATTTTTAGAAACGGTTGTAGTTCCAATACATTTGTGTCTATGAACATTATATTGAGAAGCCAACGCGAAAAATTATTAGTTAATATCGCAGCACATATTTTTTCTGATTGATGTACAATGTACATGTATTAGTACCGTTGTATATTACATTTTGTCTCCGACAATAGGTCTTGTTACTGGTTTTCAGATACGGCTTTGGTTGGTCTTTTTTGCTTGAGAACTTCAGTTCTAAATGACAATACCTTCTGATACATAAAAGATACATAACGCTATGTCTCAATATCCAAATCCTGTAGATATCTTATATTTGACCGTGGTATTTATTTTCGTGGGAACTAGCGTAAAGCAGTGCTCATAAATGAAATCAATAGTCATGTGAGCAATTATTCATACAGTGTACAAGACTTTCACGTCAGGTCAAGTGCGAATCAATGTCTCGCGAATAAATACAGTGAAGTCAGTTCGCAATATTAAGTGTGAGCGAAATATAAATATTCTGCAGTATCAAACGTGAACAACGGACGCAGAAAAAAACATATTGCAGTAGGGCTGTTTTAACGGCTAGATTTATGGGTAACTGGGGAGTAAGTGTAGGAAGTTAGTGTTCAAACCATATAACCAACAATATTATAACATGGGAATGCGTGATGTACGTGCCCTTAAGCGCTTCAACGCCTACATTATGCTTCACTAATGTAATAGAGCAATTCTGAAATTTAGGAAACACTTCAAGGGATAGGGAAGTAAACACTTGTTTGTTTTCTTGACTGAGACCGATTCGGAAAAACTAAAGGCGACTCGTTGAAACAATATTTTATTGATATTTTTTTGCAATGATGAATGGTTGGTAATTGTTAACAATAAAAACTATATATCTTTGTCAACTGAAGATGCATCATCATGTGTTATATTTATCTGATAACTCTGTAAACAAAGTGCTTGATTGCTACATGTATTAGGTACATGTTTGATTAATTGTTTGTTAGTTTTCCTGTTTGCCTTTTAATGGTAATGCCGATAGTGTCCACGTGTGGTCGGGTCACTCGTACTAACTATAGGCTCTTGCGGAACTAAAAATCAACAGATAAAGATTCCGACAGGGGCATTCAATCCACGATGTTGGAGAACCATTATCTGCTGTCTCAAACTTTTGCTAAAGTTGAGTTGAAAAATCGATAGCATAACAATCAATCGTTTTTCATTTGGTCCCGTTCCCAACCTTATTCTTAGTATTTCTTACGTCACTATTCACTACACCACCATAGGATCGTCACGGTGATGACGGTAAGTCGATAGGTTTTGTCTGGCTTGGATAGGACACCCACCCCGGGACTCTGGTTACACCTGCCCCCGGGACTCTAGTTACACCCGCCCCCGGGACTCTGGTTACATTCATAAGGTAATACATCTAGTCCTTGACCATCATGGTACTATTGACTTGATGACAGACACTCCGGTACATTTCAAAACGTGTAGAGATATTAGCAAACCAAATCACAGGCGGTGTGTATTATATAAAACCATCTTATACAGTCTGATGGTGTATGTCAAATATCAACGTGTATACAGTCGTCGACAGTGGAAGTTGACAAGAGAAAGAAGGTGGTTGCACATTCTTTAAAGACATATATTTTGGTCGATCATAAGTTGTCTATCAGATAGATTTACAGACACTTACTGCTGTTGGCCATCAGTTAATTTCGAACTTATTGACTTATTGCTATTAGACATAGGTTAAAAAAGTCATACGCTTATTGTTATTTGCCATAGGTTAAAAAGTCATACGCTTATTGCTATTGGCCATAGGTTAAACGTCATACGCTTATTGCTATTGGCCATAGGTTAAAAAGTCATACCGCTTATTGCTATTGGCCATAGGTTAACGTCATATCGCTTATTGCTATTGGCCATACGTTAAAAAAGTCATACGCTTATCGCTATTGGCCATAGGTTAACGTCATACCGCTTTTTTGCTATTGGTCATACGTTAAAAAGTCATACCGATTATGGCTATTGGTCATAGGTTAAAAAAGTCATACCGCTTTTTGCTATTGGCCATATGTTCACGTCATACCGCTTTTTGCTATTGGCCATAGGTTAAAAAAGTCATACCGCTTTTTGCTATTGGCCATAGGTTAAAAAATCATACCGCTTTTTTCTATTGGACATACGTTAAAAAGTCATACCGATTTTTGCTATTGGCCATAGGTTAAAAAGTCATACTGCTTGTTTCTATTGGCCATAGGTTAAAAAGTCATACGCTTATTGCTATTGGCCATAGGTTAAACGTCATACGCTTATTGCTATTGGCCATAGGTTAAAAAGTCATACCGCATTTTGCTATTGGACATACACAAAATACTTATACCGCGTTTTGCTATTGGCCATAGGTTAACAAATCATACCGATTTTTGCTATTGGCCATACGTTAAAAAGTCATACGCTTATTGCTATTGGCCATAGGTTAACGTCATGCCGCTTATTGCTATTGGCCATAGGTTTAAAAATCATACCGCCTATTGCTATTGGCCATAGGTTAAAAAGACATCCCGCTTTTTGCTATTGGCCATAGGTTAAAAAAATCATACCGCTTTTTGCTATTGGCCATAGGTTAAAAAGTCATACCGCTTTTTGCTATTGGCCATAGGTTAAAAAATCATAACGCTTTTTGCTGTTGGCCATAGATTAAAAAGTCATACCGCTTATTGCTTTTTGCCATAACATACGCAATCGTTGCTGTTTGTCGATTGAAGTTAGATTTGAATCTGTTCAGCGCTTCGACTTGGATAAACCATTGATTCGTCGTGGAGTTTCCATGCCGATATTTGCCGCAGTGTATTTCTAGAGTTGAGAGGAAGCAGACAAATTTGCTTTGTATGGCCTCTGCATAGCCGATAGTTGTGTAAACAAGGCGTCACTTCATGAGACTCAATTAATGTTCGCACTTAAACAATGAATGGAAATCTTGCATATGACAACTGTCATAATTACGACGGGATCACGACAGGTTGATGGTACCTTGCAGTTGGAAGCTTTTGTTTGGGATTGAAACTGTAGATTGCCGTGAAAACAGTGTAAAATAATATACAAAATATTAACTTTCAATACCACTCATAATAAAAAAGCAAAGTTTGTATCAATCTCCCTCTTCAGTATCGGATGTCATTATTCAGAAAACAGGAAATTATGAAAATATCCTCTCACCATAACACTGTAGAAGTTTATTTGAAATCGATTCCCTAGATTGACGTTCTTCCGTATACGTGTTCGATATCAAGAATGTCATTTCCACATAAAGCACATTACGCGGCTTAAAACGAAGTTACATTGGCGCGGTTGCGTCAGAACAGCTTCCATAAAGTCCACTTAAAAGAAGTCCTGGTTTTGAGCGTGAGGTTTGATTGTACTTTAATATTTTTTAATTTTGTTCGGGTTTGACTCAAAAGACGTTTTTCTTTGGTTGTAAATTTTGTTGTTGTATTTAACCATAACGTTATAATGCATATATCAAAAATAAGCACACCACAGTACATGTATGCAAGGTAAAAAATATTAGTCTCCTGAGCTCAAACCTGGTTCGATAATAGAAAGAAGTGAGATGTTTTCATTCCAAGATCTACAATGCATTAATGGTCATTTCGTCTCCAGAATTGAACTGTCAGCACTAACATCTTTTTAATGAAACGGCTTTAAAAGCGAAAGGTAAGAGAACCATCAAACCCGTTCGTCCTTCAATGATGGACTGCGTTTATCCGAAGCTCTCAAGATATTTGCGTTACGAAGGCCTCAACATGCACCTCGGCAATGCTAGGAAAGATTACAGAAAAGGGTTAAAATTAACCTGGAATAAAGTGTGTTTTAATTTCGTTACCTTTGCACTAACAACAAAATAAAACGAAAATAAATTGATATTAGATTTTTTTTAGTTGAGCCCATATGACATGGATATGATAGAGTGGTCAATGCAAGTAAGATCGCTTTTGTTATTTTGGTTAATGACGTTTACACATTGTTGCGTTCTAGCCAGGGAGCCACATCATAGTGTTGAAATGGTGACCTAAGATCACGGCAATTGGCCCACAATAAATCAGCGAACTAAAACCTGAACCAGAATTCCAAGTAGAATTCCGGATCTCCTCATTAAATCTAGATTGCATTGAATAGCTGTGTGGTTTGGGGGCACAGCCTCTGTTTATCTTGCCATGTAAAGTACATTAATCACCTACCTAGGATTCAAATGCAATTATTGGTATTAATTCGAGGTTTAGGGAATCTTATTGATTGGGTTGTAATCATTATTGAAAGCAAATGGCTTGGGGTTTTCTGGTTTGCTACCAGATGCTGCTTTAGAAAATTTCCCGAAATTTGTTGGTTGAAAGAGGGAAAAAACGATAGCATAAATACGATGACTTTGAATTTGTGTAACAGAAATGCATTATACCTAAATCCTTGCTGCAAATAATGACATTCTGTTGTTCATTTGTTGATATATTACCATGATTTTCGTTCCGCGTAAAGATAGGAAGTAATCGTGCGCCATCCTATTGCTGTAATTAAGGAAACAATGACGGGGGAAAGTATAATTATCGATGTGAGATGTAAAAATAGCTGACTGAGTTTAAGGTTACGGAAGCCGTACTCAGCAGAGACTGCTCAAACAGTCAACCTATTATAGCTCCCTATATCGGGCTAACAGTAGACCGAAGTCACCCCCGCCATTTTTTTGTGGAATAGTTCTTAACAAACAGGGCGCTCAAACAATACACTACTGTATAGCCCCCACTATCGGGCTAACAGTAGACCGAGGACGCCCGTACAAAACAATGTATATATTTTTCTCTGTAGAGTAAAGCTTTGTAAGGCTTACATTGTGTATCATAGTAGACAGAGGGCTCACAAAAAGACAACCCACTGTAGCTCCCTCTAATGGGCTTCACATATGCATGAATATTTGCATACAACAGTAGATAGATGGCGCATTTATCGGTCTGGCATATCACAATATACATATAGGGCCCAAAAAGTAAATCTGAACTAACTCCCTTTTCCAGTCTTACAAAAAATATATTGGTATATTACATTTGAAATAGAGGGCGCCCGATCAGCATGAGCTGCCTCTACCGGGCTTGCATAGCTCGTCACAATAGAAACATGTTATATAATCATCATGTCTTAATGGTGTCGAGGCTATGTACACAAAAGCCGCCCACACATTTCTGTCTACAGTAGCTCCCTCTACCGGCCTTACTCAAAACGTCAAAATTCTGTGCTTTACCACCGAATGATAGATAGGGAACCTCACAGGCCACGACATTGTATTTATTTCATATTTGACGCAGTTTTATTGATTATAATTGTTTTCAACATACGATTGGTGTTTTATTATGATTTTTTTGGTTAAAAGCTCTTTGACTTTTTAATGCTCGTTTTGTTTTGCCCTGGGGTGAATGTTCTGACAGAGCCATGCTGTGCATTTCCAGAGCAGGCCAACTCGAGTAGGGTAGCTTGTCCTGTATTGCTTGGAAGTGGTATTGATTTATTGCAAGCCTGTATGCAGAGGTCGTCTGTTGCATAACTCTTGTGTTTTTTTATGGAAAGTCAGGAAAATAGAGAAGGACAAAAGCAATGGATATTTGTTTTGATTTTGTTGTGGAAATTGATTCCCCTGTTACATATACTGCACTCAGCAATATAACCCGTCAGCTCTGATTCTCCATAATGTATATCTCAGTGATCGAAATATTGCTGGTTTCATTGTCGGGATTGGCGTGTTCAAACGCTTTTTGTGAATTCGTAGATTTGAAAAAATACTAAAGCCGCATAATATATTTTTTAAAGAGACATCCAAGCATCCTGACATTAGAAAACTGGCCACGTTTCTAGACACCGTGCTTACTGTGAACATTTGATTGTTGTGTTTACTTGGTTGTAATAAAATTTCAACTACTGTGAATAACATTCATGACGAACATCCGGGGACCCAAGGAATTACTTCTTGTTCTCCTATCTCTAACCGTATTATACAATATAATCCACATAAAACAAATATGTACTGAATAGTTCTTGAAAAGCGTGTTAATCTGTGCTGGGAATCACAAACCTGATTTCATGTAAAGGTAGTATTCGTAAAAAGCGTGTTTTATCTGTGCTGGGAATCACAAACTCGATTGCATGTTAAGGGAGAGTTCGTGAAAAGCGTGTTAATCTTTGCTGGGAATCACAAACCCGATTTCATGTTAAGGGATAATACGTTAAAAGCGTGTTAATCTGTGCTGGGAATCACAAACCCGATTTCATGTTAAGGGAGAGATCGTAAAAAGCGTGTTTATCTGTGCTTGGAATCACAAACCCGATTTCATGTAAAGGGGGAGTTCGTGAAAAGCGTTTTAATCTGTGTTGGCAATCACAAACCCGATTTCATGTAAAGGTAGTATTCGTAAAAAGCGTGTTTTATCTGTGATAGGAATCACAAACTCGATTTCATGTTAAGGGATAATACGTAAAAAGCGTGTTAATCTGTGCTGGGAATCACAAACCCGATTTCATGCTAAGGGAGAGTTCGTAAAAAGCGTGTTAATTTGTGCTGGAAATCACAAACCCGATTTCATGTTGAGGGAGTATTCGTTAAAAGCGTGTTAATCTGTGTTAGGACTCATAAACCCGATTTCATGTTAAGGGCGAGATCGTAAAAGGCGTGTTAATCTATGCTGGGAATCACAAACCCGATTTCATGTAAAGGTAATATTCGTAAAAAGCGTGTTTTATCTGTGCTGGGAATCACAAACTCGATTTCATGTTAAGGGATTATACGTAAAAAGCGTGTTCATTTGTGCTGGAAATCACAAACCCGATTTCATTTAAAGGGAGCATTCGTAAAAAGCGTGTTTTATTTGTGCTGGGAATCACAAACTGGATTTCATGTTAAGGGCTAATATGTAAAAAGCATGTTAATCTGTGCTGGAAATCACAAACCCGATTTCATGTTAAGGGAGAGTTCGTGAAAAGCGTGTTAATCCGTGCTGGGAATCACAAACCTGATTTCATGTAAAGGGATAGTTCGTAAAAAGCGTGTTAATCTGTGCTGGAAATCACAAACCCGATTTCATGTTAAGGGAGAGTTCGTAAAAAGCGTGTTTATCTGTGCTGGGAATCACAAACCTGATTTCATGTAAAGGGAGAGTTCGTGAAAAGCGTGTTAATCTGTGTTGGAGATCACAAACCTGATTTCAAGTTAAGGGAGAGTTCGTGAAAAGCGTGTTTATCTGTGCTGGGAATCACAATCCTGATTTCATGTTAAGGGAGAGTTCGTGAAAAGCGTGTTTATCTGTGTTGGAAATCACAAACCTGATTTCATGTAAAGGGAGAGTTCGTGAAAAGCGTGGTAATCTGTGCTTGAAATCACAAACCTGATTTCATGTTAAGGGAGAGTTCGTGAAAAGCCATTTAGTCTGTGCTAGGAAACACACTCGATTTCATGTTAAGGAATAATTCGTTAAAAGCGTGTTTATCTGTGCTGGGAATCACAAGATCGATTTCATGAAAAGGAAGAGTTCGTAAAAAGCGTGTTTTATCTGTGCTGGGAATCACAAACCCGATTTCGTGTTAAGGGAGAGTTCGTAAAAAGCGTGTTAATCTGTGCTGGAAATCACAAACCCGATTTCATGTTAAGGAATATTTCGTAAAAAGCGTGTTAATCTGTGCTGGAAATCACAAACCCGATTTCATGTAAAGGGAGAGTTCGTGAAAAGCGTTTTAATCTGTGTTGGCAATCACAAACCCGATTTCATGCTAAGGGAGAGTTCGTAAAAAGCGTGTTAATCTGTGCTAGGAATTACAAACCCGATTTCATGTTAAGGGAGAGTTCGTAAAAAGCGTGTTAATCTGTGCTAGGAATCACAAAACCGATTTCATGTATAGGGAGAGATCGTAAAAAGCGTGTTTATCTGTGCTAGGAATCACAAACCCGATTTCATGTTAAGGGCGAGATCGTAAAAAGCGTGTTTATCTGTGCTGGGAATCCCAAGCCCGATTTCATGTAAAGGAAGAGTTCGTAAAAAGCGTGTTTTATCTGTGCTGGGAATCACAAACCCGATTTTATGTTAAGGGAGAGTTCGTAAAAAGCGTGTTAATCTGTGCTAGGAATCACACTCGATTTCATGTTAAGGAATAATTCGTTAAAAGCGTGTTTATCTGTGCTGGGAATCACAAACCTGATTTCATGTAAAGGGAGAGTTCGTTAAAAGCGTGGTAATCTGTGCTTGAAATCACAAACCTGATTTCATGTTAAGGGAGAGTTCGTAAAAAGCGTGTTAATCTGTGCTGGGAATCACAGACCCGATTTCATGTTAAGGGAGAGTTCGTAAAAAGCGTGTTAATCTGTGCTGGGAATCACAACCCCGATTTCATGTTAAGGGAGAGTTCGTTAAAAGCGTGTTAATCTGTGCTGGGAATCACAGACCCGATTTCATGTTAAGGGAGAGTTCGTGAAAAGAGTGTTAATCTGTGCTGGGAATCACAACCCCGATCTCATGCTAAGGGAGAGATCGTAAAAAGCGTGGTAATCTGTGCTGGGAATCACAAACCCGATTCCATGTTAAGGGAGAGTTCGTAAAAAGCGTGTTTATCTGTACTGGGAATCACAAGGCTGATTTCATGTTAAGGTAGAGTTCGTAAAAAAGCGTGTTTTATCTGTGCTTGGAATCACAAACCCGATTTCATGTTAAGGAATAATTCGTAAAAAGCGTGTTAATCTGTGCTGGGTATCACAAACCCGATTTCATGTTAAGGGAGAGCTCGTAAAAAGCGTGTTAATCTGTGCTGGGTATCACAAACCCGATTTCATGTTAAGGGAGAGCTCGTAAAAAGCGTGTTTATCTGTGCTTGGAATCACAAACCTGATTTCATGTAAAGGGAGAGTTCGTTAAAAGCGTGGTAATCTGTGCTTGAAATCACAAACCTGATTTCATGTTAAGGGAGAGTTCGTAAAAAGCGTGTTTATCTGTGCTGGGAATCCCAAGCCCGATTTCATGTAAAGGAAGAGTTCGTAAAAAGCGTGTTTTATCTGTGCTGGGAATCACAAACCCGATTTTATGTTAAGGGAGAGTTCGTAAAAAGCGTGTTTATCTGTGCTGGGAATAACAAACCCGATTTCATGTTAGGGGCGAGATCGTAAAAAGCGTGTTTATCTGTGCTTGGAATCACAAACCCGATTTCATGTTAAGGGCGAGATCGTAAAAAGCGTGTTTATCTGTGCTAGGAATCACAAACCCGATTTCATGTTAAGGGATAGTTCGTAAAAAGCGTGTTAATCTGTGCTGGGAATCACAAACCCGATTTCATGCTAATGAAGAGATCGTAAAAAGCGTGTAAATCTGTGCTGGGAATCACAAACCCGATTTCATGTTAAGGGAGTATTCGTGAAAAGCGTGTAAATCTTAGCTAGGTCTCACAAACCCTACTGATTTTAAGGGAGAATTTGTATCAAGCGTGTTTTATCTGTATTTGGAATCACGACCCTGACTTCATTTAAAATGAAAATTAGAAACGTTCATAATGGTCAAATGCAATTACCCGGTCATCGTCCTTTGTTGTAAACTAAGTATAACTGGATAGTGTCTATGGAATCTCGTCTTACTTAAGTCTACATAACGATAATCCACTCGTTGTAATTTTATTCCCTTTGAACGATATCTGTTAATTGATGTACAAACGAAGTCAAATAGAAATGAAAGAATTTAAAATCAAAAGCTACAGTACTATTTTTGTGCAACTCATGGAAATATAGTTGTGGGGCACTTTGGTATCAATCATTTACTGTGAAATGCATGTACTGTAAAAGTGAAAAAAATCGAGATAAGGAAATGTTCGCGATTTTCTAGTATATTAACGCGAAAATATCAACTTGCGAATATCTATTAATAGAATGCTTAACTTATAGAAACATAGAATATATAGATTTCAGAATAATTGCAAACGCGAACATTTCCACACCGCAATCTGTTTAACGAGTCAAAATAATAATAATAATTTGAGGTTCTTATATACCGCTTTATCACAACCTAGTTCGTAGGTCGTCACAAAGCGATTCACATATGAGTATCCGAGGATATAGGGCCTTTGCAACCAGCCAATATCTTTCTCAACTCCCTGGGGAGCATACAGCCGGTGCTGCCGTTTCGGTTCTCACAGCTAGCATTCAACAATTTTACCATTGCCCAACCGCGTACTCATTTACAGCTGAGTATACTGGAACAAGCGGAGTAAAGTATCTTGCTCTAAGACACAACACAGTGCGGTGCCGTGACACGAACCCGCAACCCTTCGGTCACGAGCCAGGCGTCCTACCACTACACTACCTTGCCTTCACGAATAACGCGAATATTTTCAACACATTTAAATCTCCACTTTTACAGTAGTTGAATATTGAAATGTTAAATGATAATATTTATGGGGGAAAGCACAGAATAAAAATATCAGCAATAGCGTCAAAAGTAGACAAGGATAGTTGCATTGTTAGATCCATTGGCGTAGAAAACTCAATATCTATCTCAAAGATGTTGTTTTCAATGCTGTATCTCCGCCCACGCCCTAAGTGCATTAGTGGCAATATTGGACTTCCTACATTAAGATAAGCTGTGACCACATGTTTAAGAAAAGATTGATAAACGCCAGCGATTGACTATCATTTAGACGGGTCGATGTAATGTTGGGCTCTGAGGCTAATGGTTCTAAGCTTTTACATGTATGATTGACTTCTATTAGAATCTCAGAAGACATTGCACAATGTTTGGATTGCGTGCAGTGTTTCAAACATTTAGTTCATTTAGATTATCACAAATTGTTTTGTTAATTAAAATTGTTATAAAATATTTAAAAACAAACCGCTTTGAGAAAACTTCATTCTAAATAAATTGGGTTTCAACCTAAAGAAAACAATCTTAAGCGAAATTCCAATTGTCGTTTTTCATTGGAAAGTTTATTGAATTGAGTTCAAACTTCAAGCAACGCTGATAACACGTTTGCGAGAAAGCAGATAATTGTTCAAAAGCAATCTCGGTTATAGGTCAAGTAGACACTGACTATCAGTGTGTCATTTCTAGTAAACTTGCTAACTTGACATTCAAGATGTCCCCGTTGTTGATGTAACTTGTTAGTACTCTGAACAGCGGGCATTATAGAACGCAAATTCACCGTGACAGGTTCGCTAGTCGTTATTGTTGCTTTTGTAAGTGAAGACCACTCGTGCGAGCACTGTCTATTCACCTGCCTCTCAAGTGATTTATTGAGATATACCTCCGTAATTTCTATTCATACATATCCCTTATTTAGACTTTAGCTTAGAACTGTATTTTTATTTACTAAACTATTGAATTGTGTGCTAGAAATGTGCATTTCAATGTCTTGTTTCTACTCCCCTAATTGTCACCGATTTCATGTCATCCTATTTCACGTTGTTTGTGGTGTCAAAGTTTGAAATGGATGACGAGTGCAGGAAAGCAACCTCATAGCGAAATGGCGGTAAGCTGTCAATATAATGTAAGATCTGTCTCATCATGATATACCCTATCTGTTAAAAAGACGTGTCAATCACTGTACCGACACATGTCTATTTCAAAACGTGTTTATTTTCACAACAGTAGTGTCAATGGTAATATACTAACGTGTGACCACCAACAGCTAAGTGGTATTCTGTAACGCCGGTACACTTCGCTACTGAGTGGACCTGTACTTTGACAATGCGCTGAGGTAAGTACTGATCTGTCAGTTTTGACGTCAAACCAGTATCACATACGATCACGTTTGTGGTGTTTTGAGTCTATCGACATAGTGTACAGCGCGCACAGAAGGATATATCATCATAACATGATACAAAATATCCCAATTATCCCACACATTTCTCCTCTTTTCTGATGACGAAAACGTATGGATAAACACATTGTAGACACACAATTGCTTAATTTACTACAACACAAGAAACAGATGTGTGTAGCAGACAAAACAACTCCGTATAATACAAGCCTGAAGTCGGAGGTATGAGCTGTTTGAACTTTACAAATAAAAAAAAATGCAAACATTGAGGAAAATTAGTCAGGCTAGCAAACGATGTAAATGTTATATAAACACTATATATATGGCAGCGTGTCTGATTGGTTTATATCGATGTAATAAAAAAAAGTTAAAAAAATACACAAAAAGGAGATAACATATGCGCTCAAATTTCCTCGTCCATTTTGTCTATTATTCGGAGCCTCTCTGGAACATTCTCTAGATCAACAACATCGGTGATCCGAATAACTGCAGCAGACGACAAGGAAGGCGCGGAAGCCTTCCCATTTAAATCTTGGGAAAACAAATCCTGAATTGTGTTTACATATAGCAAGGGTAATAAATGTATGATGAAGGTAGGTAACTATGTATCAATAATCAATATATAGTGTGGTCTTTTAAAAAAGTGACTTTTTTTTGGGGGGGGGGGGGGGGNCGGGTGACCTAAAAAGGAGATAACATATGCGATCAAATTAAGCTAAAAGCTGTGGACAAGGGGATCGTATGATTTGACCAAAACTTTAAGTTAATTATTCTTAACTTTCTTCAGTTACCGGATAAACCCATTTCAATATCGTAGTTAACCTTGGACACACAAAAGTCAACTGCAATGACACTCAAATACCCAAATTAATCTCCGATACATATGTAACCACAGTAAACTACAGTTCAACCCTAATTCAACAATTCATCCTCCATACCATAACTAATTAAACCCAAGGCCCAAGTCAATTCAGTCTTAACACCACAGGTAACACAAGTTAAACGCCAATACCCTAACTAAATGTCGATACCTTAGTAAATTCGATTAAAACCCTTGTGCCCTAATTAACCCTGTATACCACATTTAACTCGGTTAAACACCACTTTACCTTCCTGTCCTTTCTTTGTAATTGATTTCTCTACTTCTGAGATAACGGTTATGAAACTGATTTTATCATTTCTCCAATCGATATCCGACAGGCAAAAATCTAGAATTTTTTATTTAGATTGTTCATCAAAATGTTTTGCTCTTACGCCAACACATAACAACAAACACAAATCAAAAAGCATGTTCTTATTTTTTTTATTTTTTTTGTCCACGTCTAGCTGTTAGTTTGCTAGACATAGATACGGGTTTTGTGTTTAAGAATTATTTGTCTTTTTTGGGCGACTCAAGTGTTCAAATAGACGGATCATATCGCTCACAGTTTCGAAACTTAAGATAACAAATACAGTTGAATGGTGTGTAGTTTAATACTAGTGAAGAACGTAACAGAATCACCGATTTTCCTTTTTAAAATAACGAGGCTTTGTATATCTACATAGACTCGCTACTGAAAAATGATATCGATAAAATACCACTGCCGGTACTAAAGTACATGTATGCTGGGTATTAGTGCCAAACGCGTGGCGAGTCGTAATTCTTGCTCTTTACTGCATTTGCGTCAGGGAAGATCCGGTCTAGGAAGCTGTTAACCCCGGATCTTCAGCACGTATTGATATGCTTTCCTCGAACAGATCTTCATCCTTCGGTTATTTACATTCCCTCTAAATTAGTCTCTTCAGAGTACAAATCGGAAAAGTACACGGAAGAAAGGAAAGTAGAGGGGTCAAGTAATTTAGGCGTCTGAGAGATGATTTGTTTGTGGTGATGCTGTAACCCTTTCATGTGTTTGTGTATAAAGTGATTGCATCGTGACGCGGAATGGCAGGTGGAAATTGCATCGGTAATGGTGATCAAACGTCTACGCTTGTCTTCTTTATCAGGGGAAGTACCCTAAAACAAGCAGTCGCTATCTGCCGAACACGGTATATCATAATAGAGTCAAGTCGTAGGGAAACAAATATAGGTCGACCACAGATTAAAAAATCACAGAAGTATGTACATGGTTTAGCTATATCTAAAATAAATAGGATTAATCTGGCCAAGAAATAGACGTGCACGGACCACGTACAGAGTGAGTACTACACATCATTATAGTAAATGTATACAGTGTCTAACAGCTCTACACGTAATAGTATTCGATACGTCAGTCGTTCGCTGAGACCAAGGTAAACCAGGTGTTAGTATAAGAACAAGTTGAGTGCTGTACCGGATGTGCTTGATGAAGCACATATTTTTTAACTTCGATAATCTTGTTTCTTGATTGTCCCTATGCAATAATGGCCGGTATTCCAATACCAACATTTTCGAAAACCGAAATTCACATTTGCAATATACCAAATACACTATATAATACATGCATTTATACTACTGTATGCTACATCATTATATACTGTATTACAGTATATTATAACATACTATATTACAGTATACTACATGTATATAATTTTATATAACTGTATAACTAAACTTGCCCACACTGTTGGAATTACTTCTTTGCCCCATATAACTGTATGACAGTATATTAAATTACAGCATACTGTTAATATGCACATTTTGGAGGTAAAAGCATTCTTGCTAAATGAGAATTAAACATGTCAGCGCGAAATTATAAAAGCACAGACATAACTATTGAAACGTAATGCAATACATATTGTAGCAGTATTGTCAGAGCTCGAAAAAAATAGCTTTTTACAGTAATCATCCTGTCGTCAAGGTGGTTAGTGCTATACGTAACTCGGTAGAATCCAGACGCATGTATCTGTACAAATCAGGCTATGAAAAACATGGACCTAATAGTTGCATGTGTGATAAAGGACTTAAAGGTGCAGGTAAGGATTATCATTCAAACACAAACGATGTTTAAGTCAGCACGTGCTTGAAGTTCAATAAACGAGTTATGGATGTGCAGTAAGATTCTGACGTAAGCGAGACATGCAAACAGGTAATAACGTCAGCTCTAGAAAAAGTCGTAATTATCAAACATAATTCAAACTTGTCGTCGAGTGAGGATGCAAGAAATATAAAGAACTGGATTGAATGCCATAATTCTGAAGAGACACTTTTAAAAAGCTATCTGCAAGAAGAATCAATAAAAAAGACTCGTGTCACGATATTAGCGGCTTTTGGAGAAGTGTTTCGTTATAAAGTAGATGAATTGATACTATGTTCTTCATATTTCCGTACATTGTTGATCCTTCCAATACTTATAGAGTTCATGTTTTTTTAGTAGGCTTGCATTAATTAATTGTTTTTCCTGTACGGAATATTTGAGGTGCTTTTATTCATTCCTTTAAGTGTACTAACATACATGTACCAGTTTCTTTTGCTACAAGTGGTGTATTGTTCATTGTACTGTTTAAACAATCTTTATACCAGAGTTTATATTCTCTTGAACTTGCAAGGATATACCGTGAAAATGAATGTCACCCTAATATGTTTCCTGTCACATTCAAATGCTATACATTCAATTTATTTTTCAAGAATTCAAATCATCCCTAGATTTTTGCAATCTTAAAAGAGAAATAAAAAACTCGTGAAAATTAAATGATTTAATTTTAACGAAGCTCAGTTGTGTACTTATAATGATATTTCATTGAATTGTATTAGCATAAAGAATATTTCAGTATATTGAATAGTAAACCGTCAATTCATTAACGTTTATCAGTAGTTTTGGATTACATTTTTTACCAGCTGTTTATTGAAATGATGACGTGTGTTACAGTATCATTAAACGAGTATTATTTCAAAGGTTTAATATGGCTACATATCAATCGCCAGCAATGTTTAATTAAGACACGTTTCAAACCAAAACACAATTATTTACATCACGTATGCTTTACTGTTATTGACTTTGTGTGATGGAAATAGATATTTCATTATCTTTTGATGCACTCCTTATTTACCTGAGGCAGAACCGAGGGATCATACTGCGTGTATCAAAGGAACAATAAAATTGTTGTTTTTTTCCAAGATGACCATTAAATATACCATATAAAACATCTATTGCTACCATTGGCTTGTCCAACGGTGTATTGGTTCTGGAGTCACATCGTCAATGTGGTTAGTTCTAGTGTCATGTCGTCAAGGTGGTTAGTTCTAGTGCCATGTCGTCATGGTGGTTAGTTCTAATGTCATGTCGTCATGGTGGTTAATTCTAGTGTCATGTCGTCATGGTGGTTAATTCTAGTACCATGTCGTCAAAATGATTAGTTCTAGTGTCATGTCGTCAAGGAGGTTAGTTCTAGTACCATGTCGTCAAAATGATTAGTTCTAGTGTCATGACGTCAAAGTTGTTCGCTCTAGTGTCATGTCGTCAAGGTTGTTAGTTCTAGTACCATGTCGTCAAAATGATTAGTTCTAGTGTCATGTCGTCAAGGGGGTTAGTTCTAGTGCCATGTCGTCATGGTGGTTAGTTCTAGTGTCATGTCGTCAAGGGGGTTAGTTCTAGTACCATGTCGTCAAAATGATTAGTTCTAGTGTCATGTCGTCAAGGAGGTTAGTTCTAGTACCATGTCGTCAAAATGATTAGTTCTAGTGTCATGACGTCAAAGTTGTTCGTTCTAGTGTCATGTCGTCAAGGTGGTTAGTTCTAGTGTCATGTCGTCATGGTGGTTAATTCTAGTGTCATCTTCATGGTGGTTAGTTCTAGTGTCATGTCGTCAAGGTGGTTAGTTCTAGTACCATGTCGTCAAAATGATTAGTTCTAGTGTCATGTCGTCAAAGTTGTTCGTTCTAGTGTCATGTCATCAAGGTGGTTAGTTCTAGTGTCATGTCGTCAAGGTGATTCGTTCTAGTACCATGTCGTCAAGGTTATTCGTTCTAGTACCATGTCGTCAAAGTTGTTCGTTCTAGTGCCATGTCGTCAAGGTGGTTAGTTCTAGTGCCTGTCGTCAAGGTGATTCGTTCTAGTAACATATATATTTGTTTTTGGGATATATTTGTAAACACGCTGCAACACTGGCAAAGTTACATTTGCGTTCACTCTTTCTTTGTCAATTGCGGAAACTACACTTCCTTGAAAAGTACCTCGTTTGAACTGGCTAGCATGTAACTTAATTGGCCTTACCTTTAGGAGTGACCACTGGTCAAGTAGAAATCGACATTGGCATGACCATAAACGGAGTCAATGTTACAAGCCGAGTTATTGATATTGGTATTTATTTGATTTCTAGATAAGTGTGGTCACTCTGCCGTAGATCTGTTACTCCGGTCATCAGTCAATTGCCCCAGCCGACCCACTTACGCCTTTGATTAAATATTTCTATAGCGGGTCTTTATGAATTTATTATTATATCGTAGCTAGTAAATATAACGAAATGTACGATTAGGTATTATAAAGTTACAATGCAACAGCAACCACAGAATAGAACTAATCCGTTCTGTGTACGAACACAAATATTGTGATATAAACATTATACTTTCATTTTCGACACTCAGTGAGGTGTTCGGGCTAATACTTGGATTAGAAATCAGTTGATAAGTCGTACTCTAGGTTCGTCTGTCAATTATGGGATATAACTAGCCTTTTCCCGTGACATGGGTCAGCAGACCACTAAGGCGTTACCTGACGGGATCTACTGGGGTGAGTATAGCATCCTCGTTTTCATCGATTGTCTTTCTCATAACTTTCAATTGAAAATCAATATAGATATTTGTATATCGAGTAGAAAGTTTAGTTACTAGGAATGGATAAAGATGTAATACATGATTAGTAAATAAAATCATTCCATATAATAAGTAATTTACATATATATGCTATGCATTTTCAAAATGGACTTGTAGATACACTGCACCACATAATATTAAAAATGGATACATCATTAGACCTAGTTTTAAAATGCATATACTGTTATACATTCTTACAAATGAATATTTAAGGACTGCAATGCATATTTCTATCATAAATGACGGTAATGAATAACAAATATGCAAACTAAACTGGAAGCGCGATTTAAAGTTTAGACTTTTGTTGGTGGTGTCTGGAGACCTGGGTGCCGTGTTATAATCTTGTTGGCTCTTGGTTGCTTTGGTTACATGTGACGACCTTAAAGTAATTTGGTGATCTTAGTTTTATGTGATGGCCTTGACGAGGTCTGGTGACCTTGGTGATGTGTGATGACCTTGGTGACGTATGATAACTTTGTCTTTGAGATATAATATTGGAGAAGTTTGGTGACCTTGGTTAGGTGTAATGATATGAAGTTTGGTGACCTTGGTGAAATATGAAGACCTTGGTTATGTGTGATGATCTCGACAACGATTGGTGACCTTGGTTATGTGTGATGACCTTTTTGACGTATGATGACCAAGGTTATGTGATGATCATGATAACGTTTTTTGTCCGCGGTTATTTGTGATTACCTCGATGACCTTGATGACGTTTGATGTTATTGGCTAGCAGTGGTGACTTTGGTTGAAAACATTGATGATAACCTTTCGTAACCTCGTTTATGTGTGGTAACCTTGGTGACGTTTGTATGTGCGTGGCTATTGATGTATGTTTGGTAACGGATTATTGATTTTACTCACATTTTTGACCTTGTTAAATTACGCCTGCCTAAGTCCATTATCTGGTGGATTGAATTATTGATCATTTTGTCAATGGAAGGCCTTCTTTATTTATGTTAACGTGACATTTATCCAAAGTGAAAATGACTTTTTACTGGAAGGATTCTCATGTTTATACAATTCTAACCATAAATCTGTACCGAAATATTATCTCCATCACAAGTTTATTTATTACGAGGTTATTTATTTGAATTACTTATCAAGACAAGTCAGCTTGTCATAATCTTGTCGATTTGTCGTGATAAAAACATCTCGAAGTCGACATAAATAGCAGGCCACGCCGCCTTAACAATGTAGGTGTTAGAGTGAGTGGTAGGAGTAACGCGTCTAGATAGTAACGAGTGTAGCTAATCATAGGATCCAACCGAAAGATAAGGACACGTGCTGTCGACAGTGGTATTCCGAAAACTCGTCAATTTCGGCTTTCTATCATTTTGCACCTACATGTTCTAGTTACACTCTGTAATGATACGAATAAACAAAAACTGGGTCGGTCTATTGACCGCAAGAGTGTAGGCTAGGCCCGAACATTGCTGGACGTTATATTGACGTTGGACAGGACAAAGCACTTAACCCTCGTTGCTCCGCTCTGGTCTTGTTTTGTCATTATCGCTTCTGTTCAAGTGGTATGACACTCTAAACGAGCTGTTGGAAATACTGCCCATCAAAAATCAGAGCACCTATACACCTTCATGCGCTCTATGACTAAGGTGAAAATACAAATCACGCGGCTAGCGCTTGAAGTTAGGCTATTTCCACAAGCTACTGATTGAGTTTAAGTGTTTATGTATATTCGTCATTCCTTAAAAATGAAGCTTCATATGTCATTTGCCTGTTTAAGTTGACAGAATAAATTTTGTAGTAGTCATTAAACGTCATACATTAACATTGCACTGCTTGTGCTATAAGAACCACCTCTATACAACCCATACTTACCACAGGAAGAAACTTTTTCAAAATATATTCGAAGCACCTTAGAGTAACATCCGTTCAGATTGGAAAAAAATGCTGTATAATGCTAATGATATCAAATATTACTTAAACATCATTTTTACTATTGCTACAAAAAAACAGTTGATATATATACTTATATATGGCGAAAACTCAAACAGACATGGCTTAAGTGCATTTGGTCAGTTGTGGAGGTGTTACTGGAGACTGAATTATAACAGCTTATAGGGTCGTGTAGTAACTGAAGGGACACGTGCAGTAAAAGCACTCGTAAGTGGTAATATCACATTACAGTGACACAACTGATGAGCAGCAAACTTATATGCTATCGGTCAGTATAAAATGTTTTTAATTTCGAGTGCTTCACGATGGAATAGTTGATTATTCATGATGGCTAAGAAGAAAGTGTTTGTTCCGAGTTAAAGTAAATGAGAAAAATCGGTAACACTTATTGTATAGATAAACACATGACCAAGTAATCAGGTCTAGTTTATCTTGTTCACTATGCTTTATCTCTTGATATATACATATAGAAAAAAATACAAGTATTTGTGGGTACGTTTCAGGGTTTGATTTGACAATTACAACCTATTTTGCAGAAACGCTTTTTTCCATTTACTGGCACATTCTATTTTAAGTACGTATTTTCAGGTTTCTCTGCAACCACGGAAACCGTGAAAAGATAGACACGATGAAAATTCTTTTTCTATAATATACTCGACTCTTAGGATATCATTTTCCCCTACGTACCCTGTGGACCAAGTAGGGTTCGTGACCTTGAATCACATATATAACTAGTCATTCACTAATTAAAGACGAAACAAACCCTGTCTGTTTCATTGACTAGTGATTTCAGACACCGCAGGTATTGGCACAAATCTAGTATTGGCTTCTTCTTATAAAATCCTTGAACCAGGATTGACCTAGATGCACTTAGGTCTGGCTACGGGGAAGTAACGTCTGATATGCCTGATAAGTCGATAGGCTAATCCTGGGACTATATAAAACTTTCCGTGGAACATCACTGATTAACAAAATATTTTAAGCCAATTCCAAGTCTTAAGACAAACTCCTACCAGCGAGCGTTAAACGAGAAAGCTTTATCGTTTATATACTTATTGTTACATATTCATCACCGCCCATAGGCGATGTCAAACCATTGGGGAGTAAATTGAAACGTACATATTTAAGTCTAATAGACAATATTGATTGTAAGGATTTTAACGTTTTAAATCTGTTTGGGTTAAAAGGGGCTTGTACACAATACGTTAGCTTAATAGAAACATCACTCTATAAGATATAGACGTGGTGTCATACACATTAGCACTTTCATCGATGTTGTCACAATTTTTTAACTATGACGCCAATAACTGACTTTGTTTATAATGTACGAGGTGTTTCTATAAAAAACGACAAACATCTTACTCTGCCAGTGTTTTGATGTATATATTTGACATATAGGTTCATTGCTATTACATATTTGTCTATTTTACTGATTGTTCGTTTTAAAGTACTTTTAAAGTGTAATTGTTTCGCAAGCTGAGGGCTAAGGCCTTTGTCGTTTGATGGGAAACTGGCAACATGACAATGCGATAAAACTAGAAATCTCATTTTAAAACTTTCTGAAAGATGAAAATGACTGACAGATAAATTGTTTACATAGTTTTGTTAAAGTCGTTTTACAAGTGACTTGTAAAATCATCAAAGTCATTTTATAAACCATTTAGGGGTTTATTTTCTCTCCGTCTTATGAACAATAATTTCCCCGACAATCTAATTTGACACGCATGGAACTTCGTAAAAAAGACTACTCGCCGACGGGTACTGCCAAGACGCAATCCTACACGTGGTAAATGTTGTAACTATTCCTCAAATTTCATTAACATTCTGAACATGAAATACACAATCAAAATTAATTAAATGTTATCTTGTCGTTTTTTAAGATACCAATAAATCCAAATTGTCTCTATTAACTCTTATTTTTACAAAAATGGGATCAGACTACAGTTTGATATCGGGTTGGGCCTTTTCTTGTCAATTACCTCTGTCTGGGAATCGAAGCTCTTTTAATGACAATTTCCGAAAAACTATTAGTTGATAAAAAGATTTGATGAATCTTATATCTAAGTAGACTGGTGTCGACTATCACTCAAGCTAGAGGATGTCGACCTTGTCAATGTCAAATACTGTTAAATAAAAGGTAGTTTCCTATTATATGGGTTATTGTAAATATAAAAGCAGTATGACAAGATATAGAAAGGGGACCGTTACACCTGAATGGTATGTTCCAGGCTTATTTGTAGAAGTGAAAACGAAGAATGGGAGATGTGAAGTGTCAAACTTCGAAACGATTCGCTCAATGAAGTAGTCATAAATCATGGTAGAGGTAGATTGAAGCATTTCTGGTAGCAAGCCCTGACTACGTATACTTTTATATGTTTAGCTGTAAAGCCGAAGAAGAGTAAGTTTGTGGTACCATTCAATGAAATCATATCTTTCAACGCATGACAGATTATCATCAACATTATGTTGTTAATTCATGCAGAAGCTGTCGGATCTTAGTCATTGTCGTGTCTAGTAACCTTATTGAGCACGATTATTTTTCACGTTTTTTTCTTTACTTTTAAGTATTTTTATGTTAAACTTTTACCATTAATAAAGTATAAAATGTTAAAGGCCGATTAAAAATCGTTCAAGCAAACAACATCAATCGATTACTCAATCCGGCTTCTTTGTCGTCGATGTAGCGTGATGGTTGTTTGTAATCACGGCATCAGTCGCCGTTACGTCTGAAGGTTTTACCTCTGTACCATAACCATAGTGTACTCCTCAGACTGGCTTAGAATTGTCTTTTCTAATTAAGTAGATATTCTTGGCTGACCTTAAATCAAATCCCAATCACGGGTGATTTACCATATAATATCGTGTCTAGTTTTTGTTCTGTTGTTCTGTTGTACACCATTGCAATTCTGTAGGACGCGCACTACCTTTGTACAGCGCCGAGGGTATACAGAGATGATCGATGTGGCGTTACAGTATAAAATCTCACAGTGGCATTCTATTCCACCAAGTAATCTATAAAATGTCATATTTTGCCCGAAACGGCGAATTTATATAAAGTGCACTGTAATACATACATTTTATTGAATGTGTATGTCAATTAAGTCCACGGAAACCTCAGATGAACATTAAGGTAGCTCCATGTGGCACGCGATGGCATGCGGAGAGGAGTGTCATCACGCAGTAACACGAGACCACACGTCACTGACGACAGTTACACGTGCACTCGTCGTCTCAACAACCTTGTGATTTTGAAATTCAAAGAATGTCAATACGTCAGTAGTTCAGGTATCTTTCTCCTTTGTCTGGTTTGTCATGTGCTGCCAAAAACTGTTAAGGTCTTAACTTTCGCGAAGGATTCAATTTTACAGATTTCGTTTATGCATAATGATTCGTTAGTTCACAGTTGGCGATTATGTTGCTTCTATAATAGTAAGATGAAACTCGTTTGCATTTAAATGTTTGCGACTACATGAGAGGTCAGTATCAAATCGTGTTGTTAATTTATGAACTAGATTTAATAATTGATAACAGAAATAAAAAGACAGTTAAGAAACAGTTTATATTAAAGCAAAACAAAAGTTTTAATCTACAGACAGTTCGTGCAATTTTATGCATATGGATGTTGTCTGTTATACAGTATAGCAAAACAAATGAAACTTACATATGACCAAATCACCTACACTCAAACAGTAGGTCCATATGTTTGCCTAAAATTGAAAAGTTACAAACCATCACCTAAACTTACATCCAATTAATTATCTAAATGTGCACTGCTCCAAATCAGTACCTAACATATAAACATCTCACCAAGTTATGACTTAAGATTTAACATTACGAATCAGCCTTCCATAGCAGTTTGTTCAAATCTGCGTTCAATTACATAGGTCTAACTCATTTTCTCGTCACCGAAAATGGCCCCGTGTTATGATTAATTTCGAGTGTCTCAAGCTCCTTATCTTTCATGCTTTGTCATCAGTAAATAAAACGGCACCATTGGCATGTTCTGTCGCAACGATTCCTTAAACAAAAAAGCAAAACAAATGTTAGATATTCCTATCAGCACAACCTAACAGAAGAAGGCAAAGCATTTATAATATAGCGAAATGACCGCTGTTCAATTTATTTTCCAGGAAAATCAGCCATTTAAAAGATGAGTCAGATGATCTGGTTTCCGGTTACTGATTTTAGAATAACCGATTTACATGAACTTATCTTTACTGCGCAAGATCAGAGGTCAAGGACGGGCCATTAGCTAGGTCTACCATTACAACGTTACGTATTAGTTATAGGTTTATAAAATCTCGAAGCAAAGTATCTCTTTAAAACACTGTTAACTGATGTCGATCGCATCTACAAGTCATTACTTTGGCAACAGGATTTGAGATAATCTTGATTGAAAGTAAATTGGAAGAAGCACTTGATAAAATCAATTAACAGATTTAGCTGAATAGCGATGTGTGGGAGCGCTTCACGACCCGTATATGTGTCATCAACCGGCCGCAATGAACGCGAGGGCATAATGAGGTTTCTGATTAAATTTACGTTACGGTATATGTAATCAAAAGAGAGTATCTCAAATAATTGTTTTGGCTTAAACTTCATTAAACTTATTTGATATACGTACACTTAAAAGTAAACAATAGCTTTGGCAAGTAAACAATAGTCTAGGAAGTAAACAATAATTATGGAAGTAAACAATAATTATGGAAGTAAATGATGCATGCATATAACCTTTGGATAGATAACGATGTGTCAACTTGACTATTCGCCGTTTAAACCCTCACCTGAAGGGTTTACACCTGTGGTATTGGAGGGGATAGTTGCACCTGGCCACAAGGCAAAGAAAGTACTCTTAAACATATTTGTGTATGTCAATATAAACACGGGATATTACATGTTCAGCTGACTATTATACGAGACAAAATATTACAGTAAAACATCCTTTTGATCAGTAGCAGCACATCAGCCTCCCGTGTTAATTGAGTTTCTTTGTCGCAGTTGATCTGCTACTTTAGGGCCTGCTTGACTCACGAGATCTTTTGGGATGGCGTTATTGACCTATGAACTAATGTCTGTATAACTATGATGTTTCAGTACTTATCATAATTAAAAACTGTTCGTGTTGACTTGAGTATGATATTGACCATGTAGAAATTGTTTTGTCTCCTTTGTGTTTTATTTTCAACAACTGTCTACAGGCAACGAGAATAACTAACTGACAATAAGACACAGTCTGATCCAAACGAATACATGCTACAATGGAACTATTTAACACCGGAAGTGAATGAGGTGGTCCGGAAAAGCCATGTGGTGGAATTCAATATGTTATTCAGTACCAGTGATCGAGTATGCACATTTATTTATCTGTGTCATAGTTGTTATTGCATAATTACCACATAAGGTTGTGTTTGTGGTGTGCCTCTACACATCTGTCCAGCAAATGATAACAGCTACTGTTTATCGAGTCAAGTTTTGAATATCTGAAGTGTCACCTTTAGCTCCAGGAGTCATGTCATTAAAATTGTATTAATTTCACCAGATAAAAACTGTCACAAAATGTCACATTTTGTTTGGTGTCTCTTTGATTCCTTTTATTTAATTTTCTATTGCTTCGGGTGTTTGCTCGGTTCCTGTTGTTGCATTTTTTAAATTTGTTTTGGTGTATCCTTGGCTATTGTTATTGTTCTTTGTTTTTGCTGTATCCTTGGTCATTGTTATTGTTCTTTGTTTTTGGTGTATCCTTGGTCATTGTTATTGTTCTTTGTTTGTGGTGTATCCTTGGCCATTGTTATTGTTCTTTGTGGTGTATCCTTGGTCATTGTTATTGTTCTTTGTTTTTGGTGTATCCTTGGCCATTGTTATTGTTCTTTGTTTTTGGTGTATCCTTTGCTATTGTTATTGTTCTTTGTTTGTGGTGTATCCTTGGCCATTGTTATTGTTCTTTGTTTGTGGTGTATCATTGATCATTGTTATTGTTCTTTGTTTGTGGTGTATCCTTGGTCATTGTTATTGTTCTTTGTTTTTGGTGTATCCTTTGCCATTGTTATTGTTCTTTGCTTTTGGTGTATCCTTGGCTATTGTTATTGTTCTTTGTTTGTGGTGTATCCTTGGTCATTGTTCTTTGTTTTTGGTGTATCCTTGGCCATTGTTATTGTTCTGTGTTTGTGGTGTATCCTTGGCCATTGTTATTGTTCTTTGTGGTGTATCCTTGGTCATTGTTATTGTTCTTTGTTTGTGGTGTATCCTTGGCCATTGTTATTGTTCTTTGTTTTTGGTGTATCCTTTGCCATTGTTATTGTTCTTTGTTTGTGGTGTTTCCTTGGCCATTGTTATTGTTCTTTGTTTTTGGTGTATCCTTGGTCATTGTTATTGTTCTTTGTTTTTGGTGTATCCTTGTCCATTGTTATTGTTCTTTGTTTTTGGTGTATCTTTGGCCATTGTTATTGTTCTTTGTTTTTGGTGTATCCTTGTCCATTGTTATTGTTCTTTGTTTTTGGTGTATCTTTGGCCATTGTTATTGTTCTTTGTTTTTGGTGTATCCTTGTCCATTGTCATTGTTCTTTGTTTTTGGTGTATCTTTGGTCATTGTCATTGTCCTTTGTTTTTAATGTATCCTTGGCCATTGTTATTGTTCTTTGTTTTTGGTGTATCCTTGGCCATTGTTATTGTTCTTTGTTTGTGGTGTATCCTTGGCCATTGTTATTGTTCTTTGGTGTATGGTGTCTCCTCGGTTGATGTTGTTGTACTTTCTTGTTGTTGTATTTTCTTTGATTTTTCATGTCTCGTCGTTCTAGTTGTTGTTTTTCATTGGTTTTTGATGTATCATTGATGGTTGTGGTTACTTGTTCTTTGGACTTTTGTGTCTGCTCGGTTCTTCTTGTTGTATTTTCGTTGGTCGCTGGTGTTTTCTCAGGTCCTGTTGCTTGTTTATCTTATCAACTGTGAGTTTGGTTATTGCCCCTGTGTTGACATGATCTATTGACTGCAGTAGAAAATATCAAGTGTTCTGGGGAGAGGATATTTCCCACAGTATCTTTTTTTTTCTACTGGTGTGAAAAGAGACAGAAATACATAGAGAAGAAACCAATTACCTAAAGGACAATGCATTTACATTTCTGAAAGCACGAACTGCTGTTTATTTTATCGTTAGTGATATATTTTGTGATTTCTCTCTAAATATTCATTGACTATGCAATGCATATTCATCATAATGGCACGTGTCACACCTCAGTTTATTGCTCCCTCTGTGATGTCGAAGAAAAACAAATTTATTAATAATAATAGTTCGAGGTTCTGATATGCCACTTTATCACAACCTAGGCGTAGGGCGTCTCAAAGCGGTTCACAAATTGTTATCCGAGGTTATAGGGCATTTGCAACAAGACACTATCTTTCTCAACTCCCTGAGGAGTACACAACCGATGCTGCCATTTTGGCGCTCACTGCTAGCTTTCTACAATTCTAGCACTGCCCAGGGTCACAAATTGTTATCCGAGGTTATAGGGCATTTGCAACAAGACACTATCTTTCTCAACTCCCTGAGGAGTACACAACCGATGCAGCCATTTCGGCGCTCACTGCTAGCTTTCTACAATTCTAGCACTGCCCAACCACGTACTCATTTACAGCTGAGTAGACTGGAACGGAGTAAAGTATCTTGCTCAAAGACACATGCCGTGCCTTGACTCCAACCCGCAACCCTTAAGTCACGAGCCCGGTGTCCTACCACTAGCCTACCGTGCCTTTTTTTTGGGGGGGGGGGGGAAGCATCGTAGGTCTTCAACAAGTAGAGCTGTATGTACGACATCACAAAATGTAATTTCAGGGTAATGACTTTTAATCTTTTTAGTAGTTGTAAATTTCACATTCTATTTAAATGAGGATGTCTGCTGTTTTTGCGGAATGTCTACTTAAATTTGGTTTATCCTGCATATTTCTGCTGTATATTGATTGAGCAAAAAAAGCAATTCCGTCGGTGACAATTTCACATCAAAAATATGTTCAGCGCTAAGGAACACTAAATANAATTCTATTTAAATGAGGATGTCTGCTGTTTTTGTGGAATGTCTACTTAAATTTGGTTTATCCTGCATATTTCTACTGTACATGATTGAGCAAAAAATGCAATTCCGTCGGTGACAATTTCACATCAAAAATATGTTCAGCGCTAAGGAACACTAAATACATAAGCTTAGTTCATTTCTGTCTAGCAAAGTTAGTAACGACGACCTATATACGATGTCACGATCGGTAGTAAGGACTCCTGTCTCATACTCCAGATGTAAAAAATAACTTATTTAACTACGAGGCTTACCAGTCTGTAGCCTCATGCATATTCATTAGCTTTTGATAAAACTGTGCCTAAATTACGATACATTTAGTAGTAAGGCTCCAAATAAGTAGTACTCCGAGAGGAGATAATTATAAATGATGACACACAGTAGTTTCCTGATGCTGTCTAGCCTCCGCCATAGATTTTGAATTGGGTTTTTTATTGGTTTCCACTTAATCGATAAACCCATTTCGTTGACCTGTGATAGTCAGTTATTTTTAAGCGGTAAATCCTATCACTATACTAATGTACCCACCACCGTGACCCCATTACCACTGAAGCAGTGTGTTAACAGTACACGGGACAGGACGGTGACCTCTTCTTTTTGTCAAGTCATGGCCTTGCGGAGACTTGTTTACGACAAAAGTTAAATTAGAATCAGTTTTTATTGTCCACTTTTGTTGTGTAAGATTACTTTCATACAAAACATTTGCCAATTAATTTCGTGATGAGTAAGCTGTGGTTGTGTCTGACTGTTACACCGCATACGCTGTGATTCTACGAGACATTGTTAGCGGTCATTGTGTCCAGCCTCTCTGACCCTGTGACAAACCATTAAGTATGGTAACTTACCTGGATGTGTTGGTAGTCTTGTGTCACTCTTATTCAGGCATGTCCTTCAGTACACCAGGTGCCCTTTTATTACAGTACGAGTGTACTCTGACACCGGACCTATATTGTTAAGTAATGGTCAAGTTGATTTACCGCCGTTTCATTACACAGTTATATCGATATATCATCTGATAAGGGGTCCAAACCTATCATATTTCCTTCGTACCGGGTGCTCCAAGTTATACACGTGCGGAGATAACATAAGTCATCTTTCCACAGAAGCTCTGATAAGTAACAACATATCTATCAAACAATAAACAGTAATAAAACAATACTATCTTTGTGACCAGGTAGCGCATTAGATAGCACACTCACAAGTCACCAGGACGACCAGGGTTCGATTCTCCGATCGTATGTTAGGTACAGGGTCATCTGCCTGACCACGTGGGTTCTCCCTGGATATTCCAGTTTATTCCAACATCAAGACCCTATGCGCGCTACCATTTGGGCCAACAAGAAAGACTGATATAATTTGATAAAACATTTTTTTTAATCTAAATATTTAATATAAAATGTGGTTTAATTTTTATAGTATGCTTTTGCAGTGTCATGGTCTATATTTAAGTACAAATTGAAAAAGAAAAGAATATGAACGTCTGAATATTGATATTATAATATTATGTTAACGTGATTAGTCATTACAACTGAATATAATATGTTATATAAGGACTTATTATCTCCGTTTTGATTATCTCACAAATAAATATAATTAAAATCATGCAAATGCTTGCTGAAACAGTGAAATCTATAACAGATTATACAGACTAAAGGCTTCTTATTGTTACTTTGTTCACGGCGAGAATAATAATCCTTTAGACTTCGATTGCTGTCTGGAGAATATAGGGATGTCTATATATGTACTGCTGCAACGGTTGGACCTAAATTGCTGTACACTTCGAATCCATAAACGGTTTAATGTCTACTCGGGATTCGTATTGACGGCACCGTCTTTACAATCCATGCTCTTCTTGTCATACTTTGGTCATACCCTTAGGTAACCGTAGGACCGATTAATAGCTGGTCAGCTCGTGAAATATTGTAAAGGTTGATCAATTGAGTCTCAACCACTTGGACAAATAAGACTTCGAATGAGTTTCAAATATATGTTTTCTATTAACAAAAATCATTTGGATTGTGAGCGAGCTTGATACTTTTATCATTTCCGTTCATATGTAGAACGTCGAAATCAAAGGAACCACCGCGAGGTTGCTTTGTCAGTGTGCTTGTGCAACTATGACGTCATCATATTGACGGCATTCAGTTATAGTTATAGTTGTTTCCAAAAAATGTTTTTGGTAATATTATCAATCATTGAATATGGAATAAAATAAGTAAACGAAGACCCGATAGATAATTGGTGTTCGATCAATGTTGGGATAAATAAATTGAGGAAATAACGTAAAACAGTTAATGCTGAAATAAAAATATAATCGAGTCGCCCCATATGCACTGTATTAAGATCACACCTGGCACATTATGTACTTTATAAATTGTCGAGGACGTATTTGTCTGCCTCCTATTAAACCATACCATATTATCGACATCTTATCATGTACTACACAGGTAAGGACGATTTATCTAATATGCTAATATTTACTGCTCTGACAGACACAATACCGAGGTGGCCGCCAATGAACCCATTAAAGCGGTACTGATATCAAACGCTAAACATATCTGTTAGGTCGTGATTCGAATTAAGGTTATCAAACGCAAAGCATTGTCAGATACACAATACACTGCCAGTATATTACTAACATGTTCTAAGCTCAATAATAAATTAAAATTCATCATACAGCTTGTAGCTTGGAAAAGGTTGTATGCCTGTTAGGAACTTTTAAATTGGACTTCATTTGCAAATGATATTTTAAATGCAATATTTATGCAAACAAACTAATGTGGATTTTACCTTATCTACATTAAGTCAGTGCAGCTAAGTACAGCTAGGCTAAAAGCTTCAGCTGCTATAAGTACAGTGTGGCTAAAAGCTTCAGCTGCTATAAGTACAGCGTGGCTAAAAGCTTCAGTTGCTATAAGTACAGTGTGACTAAAAGCTTCAGCTGCTATAAGTATAGCGTGGCTAAAAGCTTCAGCTGCTATAAGTACAGCGTGACTAAAAGCTTCAGCTGCCATAGGTATAGCGTCATTATACAAAAGACATTGAAACCAAGAAGGGAACGAATCAGCGCCAAAACTTGCGATTTAATGCCTGGCGCGTGATCGGGTTAGACGTACCGATACGAGAGATGGCTTTAGAGCGTATACAAAGGCCACTCTGCCGAGCAAGCCAGACAAACCTTTGCAATTATCTGCCTGGACAAGTAATTTGGTCTTGGTTTCGGAATTAAAATTGGTTTCGGGATGAAATTGTTCTGTGGGGCTGTAAGTAACGGCCATAACAACACTGACTAATGGCTGTCCTGCTAAATAAAGCCGGCGGGTTAATAAGTTAGGCCAGCCAAGCCATCCCTGGGTATCAGTAGAGGGATACAGGACGATCAGGGATTGTGTCTTCACGTATCCCCTACAGGTCGACAAGAGTTGTCATTCTCCTCCATTTCCAAGGATTAGTGTCGTCGTGGGCGAAAGTATATAACGTGCAAAGATTCTTCCATTCTAAGAATCCGCCGACAGGGTATAATCCATATGCACACTCTGTTTCATTACTGTTATAAAAGATCGATAACACACTAGATTTTTTAAGGGCACCATCATGCTTGTTTTCGTAAATATTAAGACACCTGTTAGTGAACACATGAACTCGATCTTATACGCTTTCATTGTTGACGCGTCATAAATAATTGTGTCGTGGTTTTGTAGAAAAAAACAAAAAAAAACAAAAAAAAACTTTAGCAACAAAATCGACATATTGTAACAATTCCAACACTACATTATATTATTTGAATTAAGCATTAAGAGAAAAGTGGCATATTCCGAAGAGAAACCTGAAGTTTCAAAAGCTTTTTGGACAATCTGTAGATAAATATTTTTGATATAATGTTCCTAAGCAGTAGACACGTGACAATTCTAAAATATTTGACTATATGTTCTTGTTTCGGTGCTACATATTAGCAACACAGGAAAACAACATACTGGAATTTTTATGATTTCGCTTCACTTTTTATGGGCACTTTTGAAATATTGAATAAATCACGAAAAATGTCTACAGAAGAGAAATCGGTCTTGTTAAATGAAAGCAATCGTCACTAAAACGGAACTAGGGAACCCTTAAAAGTTATCTCAAGTAAACGTCGTTGCCGTTTTACACGAGATTGCCTACAGTACCACGTCTGGAGACCAGTCTGCTTCGTTTGAAGTGTACACTGCCATATCGCGAAGGGGGTAGTTACACGGAAGCCTTTAGTTGATGGCAGACAGATTGGTGGTATCATATATAAAAAAATCGAACTTAGCATATGGTCGTTGGTCCATCCAGTAAGTTGAGCAACAGGTTCAAGGAAGGCTTGAAAACTAGACCGATATGTGTGTGCTGAAAAATACCACGTTGATGGATTTGTTTACACTTAATAATAAGTTTTTGATGCAAGTGTTTATATCGTTTACGTTTTAATGTGTTATGATATTGTTTCCGTGTGCAGTTTGGTTTGGTATATGATATGAATACAAATATAACTGCATTGACACTAATGAGAAAGGGACTCCCTGATACTCCACAAGTATTAGACGTCGCTCGATTATTCTGCTGACGGGACCTCCGTACGGTAAAAAGATATCCTCCGCGTACCTTACACCGACCAGCATTTACTGTGAGTACGGATATTTGATTGTTAACAGAAGTGGAAAATCAGAACTTATTATTACAATTTTAGTGAATGACATAAAGAAACGCCCACATACTTTGCTGTGTACAGGGTTCAGTGTCGGGGACTTGTTAGATTGTCTGTGCATAGTGTGCTACCGTTCTGTCTAAGACAAGTGACGTGTTCTGGAATACAGTGAGACAATTTGAGGATGTGAAGGACCTACTGTCTGTCCAGCCTCGTGTTGACATAGAGCCATTAAGTGACCATGTCGGACGTCGTATCTACCCAGGGTCTGTCCACGACACACCTGGATACCGTCCACCAGTACTGAGCAGTAGGCCCGTCGAACAAGATAACCTCGTTACTGCGTTAAACACCTGGGTAGCTGGTTGTATGTTTGTGTACGGCCTTGGCTGTCTTATTGACGGGCAGCTGTCATAATGCTCAAAATCTAGGATTATTTGTATTGATGGATATATGTCAGTGTACGTAAAACACATACTTAGAATGGGGAAAATTGGACCCGAATTGTCAAACGAGGAGGATGATGTGTTTGAAGGTGAGTGGGTTTTTTTCTTGACAAGATTCGTATTGCTAACACTTATGCTTATATAAACATTCAACAAATTTACTCAAATTCAGATTTATTTTGTTTCCTTGTGCATCAATCGCTCGAACAAAAATTGTGTAGTATGTGCAATGTCACCACACTGCACGTTTAGGTATCAGTAGATTATATCAGACCAGAGAAGATAAGCTAGGATAATATCAGATACCATGCACACGGTTAGATTTGATATCTAGGTTTGTGTAGTAAAATGAGTGGGAAGCTTGCGACTTTTTCTATATTTTTTCCCAACCATATTTAGATATTAGGGAATTTCAAGATATGTCCTGGACTCATAGTAGATATTTAGATAATAATTCTCTTAAATTACTTCATAATACGCTTGAATCAATTTTTTAACATATCGATAGTATACACTAAGCTTTATATCATTTCGTGTCTATAGCTGTAACCTGTTAAGTCATGTACTGAGAAAAACCACATCATGAGTACAGATATTGTGAGATTGCTTACAATGGTATCGTTTCCCCACAACTTTACTTCGTTTCGAAATGTAACTACATTGTCTAGACATCTTTATAGCAGAACTCTAGTACTGCTTTTCCTGTTTGGTGACATTAGCTGGTATATTTAATCATTCCCTTATGAATGCCAGTTCGGTTAACTTTTGATTAGCTGCACATATTACAATATCTTCAATTCCGAAGTATGTTCAGTACCTACGTGAACCTATAGAAGCAATTCAGTATGATATTTGCACGATTCAGTTTGGTGGTGCACTGATTTTTTTTCCATGTGAAAATGCTTTGTTAATCTGGAAATCGAAAATAGCATGTTGTAGACTGACGGACGAGCGTGTCGTAATTATTTGTTGTATCCAATAATGATTTTGCGCTTGTAATAGAGCTACAGGTTAGGTCTTTGTGTTACAAAAATCTATATAGGGAAATATAAATAAGAAATACCGGTTTTGAATTTTTACTGATAAACTGGTTTATCATCTAGTGTTGACACTCACTGGGGGATCGTAAAATAGAGTTGCTTTATACATACAATGAAGAACATGACAATAACCCCACAATACAGCAATGTCGGGTTGGTGGTTTGATGGGGTCGGTAATTATACGAAACAAATTAATATCCTACTGGGTGTCGGGTGTCCTAAGAATTGACCCCGAGCTAAATGTAACAGACTTGGAAACTAAAGATTAATTTTGTGTGTTCAGGCAAGTATTGGAGCGTTATTCTTAAATATATTTCTTAGGTACTTCTTTCATCATACATTAACAGGCATTGTGGATACTTTTTGACAGCTAGTTGTTATTTCTTTAGCAAATACACACACAGGGCGATGGCCTTGTCTGTAGTACAAATGTATATGTACTTGGTGCCAAGATATCTTAACCCTTTCACCACTGTAGACTATAATGGACTTAACAAAAGCAATGCATGGTAGGTTTACTGAAGTTACATAGGGGTGAAAGTGTTAAGGATCCCCGCACCACTACCTTAACCCAAACCTACCAAATGGTAATTGTTTTTCCGGCATGACTATAGATTTGATAAAAAAATTCTGAAAAGGACACACTTCATTGCGGATCGTTTTTGTAAATAATAAAGGTGAAATGAAACAAATTATAATAAAAACGGTGTTCTGAGGATTTAAACTCGACAGGGCTAGACCAGGATTCGAACCATGGACCTTTAGATTATTACACTTGCTCTCTAACAGTCTGAGATTCCTGGTCTGCGGAAGTGACCTGGCTCAAATGTGCTACAGTTACATCCAAATAGAAATTAAGGGTAGGTTACTATTTATTCGAAAAATCACAGTGCTCAGAGACAGGGATTTCTTAAAAGCCTTTACGGCTAACAAGAAATGTAACGTGATGTCATCTAAAGTATTTCATTGATAAATCTTTAGGAAAAAATATTTTGATATCAATATAACTACTCTTTATAATAGCCTTAATTGGTCCCACTAAATTAATTCATTAACCCGTGAAGACACATTTGAACTCTTCAAATACAAAGGTTGGAATAGTTCATTATGAAATGTCAGGGGTAAATGAGTTAAGCGTAAATAGTGAAACCCTCCCACGGGAAAGCGTTAACAAAAGTATATCGGCGGAGGAAACTAACATTGTATGATTCTTTCAATGAAATGTGTTAATAAAGCGAGACTGGTCCATTGAGAGTACTTGTGAACATATTTGTTTATCTTTTATCATTAGCAAAACTATCTTAAATCGCTTCGGGAGAGGGAATCAGTCGCGGCATTATCGTTTGCTTGTCAATACATTTACTTGTCACTGTTTAACTCATTCACCCTTGAAATTTCGAAATGAACTATTCCAACCTTTGAATTGGAAGAGTTAAAATGTGTCTTAAGGGGTGAACGAATTAATCGCGTCGTAATTGTCAAAGGGTTGCAAACAATCGAGAAGTTACTTCTGGTTTTAACCAGTCACTCACGTGTACAGTAACGTGTATGTCTATGAACGCTCCCGTACATTCACTGGTTACATGTTTCATGCAGAATGGATATCAAATAAATTGCACATCGTGTAAACGTATATTGATGACGTATATCAGGCCCCGCACGATTTAGTTTGAAAGCGATAAATAAATTGTCCCTTTAGTATGCATGCTGCTCTGTCCTTATCAACAAATTGAAACATTTCTTATAATTCATACAATACTGGAAGCGTTTTTTGTAGCATTCAGTATAAATCCTGTTTTAGAAAATGCGTGTTAATCTGATTCAAAGTGAAATATTTGTGTTGGCAAAATGAAACATTGCAATAACTTGCTTAAATGTCAGGAGAATGATAACCTTTTAGCTGTGTGAAGTTTCATCCCAACAGCACTTACGTTAGGGATCCAAAGGTAGGAAGTGACATATGCCGGCAATACAGAGCTAGTGACACAATATGAAACAACCATAGAGAAGAAAAACGGAGAAATGAAAAACAATAAGATAAATGTGAATGTCCTTGTCTCCCAAACGTCCTATTTAGTGATAATGAAAATACCATAACATTCTAGAGAAGCAAACTATCGAAATACTCTCACACACACACAAAAACCGAGTAGATATGCAAAATGTTGAGTTCTTGCTATCTCCTGTTGAGGGTTTAATGGTATTCCGTTAAACAGATGTTACATGTTAGCACTCCTTGCCAACAAATACAAAATCCGGAGTGTGAAACTTGGTTTATCGTGTAGGCGGAAGCTGCTTTACAGATTAGTCTGTGACCAATCGAGCTAATTTTTATTTTTCATTGTGAAATTTTAATGAAATACACATATGAAACCATTTGCATTAGCAGGAATGATTCATTCCAGAACCTCTCTGCAGGATCTGTATTTCAAAAACGGAACTCCCTGGATTTAACTGATTTTGTATTAATGTGATCCAAAGCTTGACTTCAAAGAAAAGATTTTGACCAGTATTATATTTTAGCAGCATAATGTGCAAAAAATGATCATCATCAATGAGTTCTTCACGGAATTTGATTATTTTTGTTTTGCGTTGGTCCATGTGATTGTTGTTTTATAAGGCGTTTTATTGGAGGGTTTTTTCTTTGCAGTTTATAGGTGTTTGGTAGACGTGCCTCATATGTTACAAAGTAATTAATTTTCTTAATTGATTTTTTCATTGAAATGTTGAACTATTGTTCAAACGCTATCCATTGCTCTTTTCTGCCTGATGTATGCACATAAAACAGATAACAGTACACCCTACATATGTAACTGATGATATCTTGCTTAAGGTAGTATAGATATGATTAATTTCCATACAAAATATTCACTCATTTTCAGGTGAACACGTGGAGTGATTGAAGATTGGTTGAAATAAATAAAAGTATGATTGATATGCCGTCCTTGCATAATGTATCTCCTCTATCCCTCTGGCCTTAATGGGTCTTTGATGTAGGACGTGCAAGGCGGCAATTGATCGAAAACTCGCCCCAATGATTATAAGATCACTTTTACATGTGGGGAAGAGGGACTAGTGTACGCGGGTTAACTAGGGGTGTATGGTGTGGGTCCTTATCTAAATGCATATATACAGGACAATCAGCGTCAATCACACGGAGATTACTCGGAGAACCAGACGTTGTATCAGACACAGAATAGGCATTATGTCTGCTCGGCAGCGTTAAACAAAGTTGTCTAATGTACAATCGTGTTGTCTGTTTTATCCTAACCTGTGTTAAGTATTGTTTTCCTTCATAGTAAAATATTTAATAAATAATCAGAAGTATATGTCAAAATAATGTGACCAAGCAGAAAAATAAAATGTATGTAAGTGAATACATCAATCTATATTCAATGATGTAGAAAGGGTATGTAAAATAACTCGGTGCAATAGACATAGTTTGATACTTTCATATAATTAAAACACTCAATGGTGCAGGACAGTAGCACGATGTTCAGGTCGTATAAAACGCTCCACTGACTTCCTTCACTGAGATGTTAAATATTGCTTTAAGTCAAATGTTAAATATGTTAGCAAGTGCAGATACTTAATACAGTAGTATGCACTTGCTTTAACCTAATTTGTGTCTGTAGTCTATGTGAATTAAGGTAAACAACTGAAAGAGGTAACACTGTAAGTAGGTTTAAATATAGATAAGAACATTGACATATATTGCATTATGGCGTACACAAGCTAGATGCATATGCTTTTGATTACGTATCATGTTAATCAAAAGTATCTATAGTTAACATTTCGTATATAGGTTGATTAAATTAGCATGATATCACATAGATTTTCACTTATACATGTTTACCACTGCAAAACCATTCAGGGATATTGTTTACCAATATCAACGTGCAAGGAAAACTTTGGTGTTGTATCAATAAACTACATGTCCTATAATAGTAATAGCAAGGAAAGCTTTGTCCTATAATAGTAATAAGTGATATACAAATACTTTTGCTTTAAGTGGCATTTTAAAATAATGATACAGATCTATATGACACTTACATTGATGAATGTTTGCTATCAACGATGGCAGTTTTAAGAAATACTTGTCTTATTGTTGTTTTTTGTGATTTGTGTGAGTAATTATTTATTTTATAAAAGGGTATGGTCTATTGTTGTCCCGTTTTCCATTTGATTTAACAATGTTGTTTGCTCTGTGTAGCACTTGATTTGAAAAGTAAGAGGACGTCACGTCTGACAGGCGCTGACATACATACCCCATGGTTCGACAGGATCAACTCACCGCTACCCTATAATTATACCTCAATGAACATTTATGAAAAAATATCTTATAATCTCAATCAAACTACAACAAAGCTTGAGTTTATACCATAAGTGTTAGTCCTTAAACGCGTAACTCGAGATAATCTATTTAAATGAACAACAGTTTATACATTTGTATTCAACTAGATTTTCTGAAATTAACAGTTGAAAGAAAAACATTCCATTTTTGTCGTTATCAGAAATATCAGATTTTTCACGACTCTTTGACAGTTTAAATTGGCTATTTATATGTTCATTGCCCTACTAGATTTGAACTTTAATGGAAAAGGTAAATGGAGTTATCTTGTAAAAGCACTATTTTTCTGACTGTTTGCTGAAAAAGACAACATCAGTGTTTTACTGTGTGTATAGATTGCAGCTCTTATCTACTAGAGCCGATATCATGTACTCACTTATATTGTGTTACAGCTTCCCCGATTTTTTTCAGATTAATGTTAAGTGTTTCATTCTCGACACTGCTATAAAAAGTCCCATTTATTACACGAAAAATCGTGATGCTTCAATTTTTGATTTTGACATCCTGATATTGTTCCAGTTTCTAGTACTTTGAAGGGATTAAATGGAATATTAAGATTGTGTCGAAAAAAATATCATTACTTATGTAAGCATTATATTTTCCTATTTGTCAACCTTCATTTAATGGCACAAAACAGAAATATCGTTAATCATGGAGCTTCGGATTATTACCAATTGGTCAAAGATAATCAAATTCAATATTTCTTGGAGTTTCTGCCTACGTTGGCTAATATGTACATCGTTTTGCTTTGGTTGCATTTTTGTTTTCTTATTTGTTTTTAATTAAATCGTTTTCACATTCAATCCGTTTTGTACACTTTTTAACGACTGTATAGAGGGGGCGTACACATGGCAAGCCATGTGCTGCTTTTCCTGTATGTAATCTACATATACCGATTACTATTGGTGGGTTGTGGTGAGTTGAATCTGTCGTGTCTTCGTTCCGCAGGGAAAGTATTACTATCATGTGTGTCAGGTGATATAAATATGGTCGCGTGAATTGGTCTCCATGCAATCAAATCCAGGTAAATAGGCACCAGGTGCAAAATTATACACGGTCTAGTCTGATTACAGAGTGTTTATGGCTTAAATTCGATATTGACCGGAGAAATGCACACAATTACCTGGGCACTTAACGTTTGTCCAGACACTTTCTGTCGTGTTCAGAGGGATACGTATCATCTACATATCACACGCTGCCACTGTAGGCGAGTATGTTACAGCACTTCAAGAGATTTGACGGTTGCCATCATAATAACTTCTAACCAAGGAGACATCAACTTAAAACGGAAATAAACAAGAACCACACAAAAGATTGAGGCGTAACTAGGTACTCTAGAAGCGTAAGCAGTTCCTGCACCACATGTGGGAACTGACATGATGATTTTGACGAATCTAGAACAGTTTGTCGATCACCACGGATGTAAAGCATAATGGACATGTTTTGTTTTATGATTTATCCTAAACATTGAAGTCGGGAATAAGGTCACGATTATCACTTATTCCGGTCCTCGGTAGGACCTCTAATAGAAATCCCTGAATACGTTGTGAAATAGACAAAACAACACATGTATTACAAAAAATTAAGAGGTTTAAAACATGGAGTTAAGCAGCGAACACACTGAGATATGTTATAATAACCCTAGAGGCTTGTCCGTTATAAATGAAATAACGAATAAAAAAGAATTCGAAATTCAAGTCGACGTGTTTGTCAGAAAGTGTAATATTTATGTAAATATTTTTTGTCGGACAGTAGGTCAATGCAATACATAAAACTGACAAGAATAAGTTTGTGTGTATAAAATTTTAAATTCTAAGGAGTTAAGTTATTGAAATTCTTTTAACTACGTCATCCCTATGATTATCAAATCATCAAATTAAAGGACAGTAGGACAAATATCATATATATATACAGCTTTACACCAATAAAAGAAGCAAGGAAAATGCAGCTTTATCTCGGAAGCCCCAAGGACGTCAAAACTCTAAATTAATGATTTCCCATCCCTCGTATGTCATATTTGTGTGAATACTGGGTCAATAAGGCATTGTGGCGTGACTGATGACCGGCACTTTTAGGATATAGAGATTTAGAAGGCTGTACAAGTGTCACGTAATTCTATCAGTATGATTGGATTTAGTTTGATTCTGTAGGCAAGTCTTATATTCAGAAAAGGCAATCTCGATAATCGCCCTATAGAGATACCCATAATCATACGGCGGGATAAATTGCGGTCAAACTGAGTGGTCAGTTCTCAGACTGACCGCATTGTACTCGTGTCATCTCAGTTGTCAGAGAAGTCATGTATTCACTGTAACGAAATAAAGGACATTGATTTAGTGTGTAGACCAATGGCATCGGTATTTCCGATATGAATCTGCTGTTCATTTAATAGTATGTTAAGCTATTAATATTGTTGGATGTAATTAGTATATAGGATCTACGACAGGTGTATCAATAACACTCAGAGTTCATATGGTATGCATCGCGACACATCCTTTAAAAATAGGCCATCAAGAATTTATGTCAAAGAATTTTCAATTTCAGTTTAAAGTAAGAATATTTGTGTGTGCTTAATATCGTTTTTGAACCCAGTACCTAAATGCTCTGTTATCAGTAAAGACATTTTTTTTAAAGTTGTTTATAACACGGTCAGTTAAAGCTGTATTTTAAAAATTGTTTATAACACTATCAAAACTTAATATATTGTATGTTGATAAACTCAAAACACACTTTAAAAAGACTGAATATAAGGCAATATTGGATGACCGGTTCAGATAATTTGTTTTGTAGTTTTAGCCCAGCACCATCAAGCTAGTTTAACCGACGTTCCTGATATCGCTATTACTCCAGAAGTAGTATTCTTCTTACCTTTAACATAGCCCAGCACCATCAAGCTGGTTTAACCGACGTTCTTGATATCGCTATTTCTCTAGAAGTAGTGTTCTTCTCACCTTTAACATAGCCCAGCACCATCAAGCTAGTTTAACCGACGTTCTTGATATCGCTATTTCTCCAGAAGTAGTATTCTTCTCACCTTTAACATAGCCCAGCACCATCAAGCTAGTTTAACCGACGTTCTTGATATCGCTATTTCTCCAGAAGTAGTATTCTTCTCACCTTTAACATAGCCCAGCACCATCAAGCTAGTTTAACCGACGTTCTTGATATCGCTATTTCTCCAGAAGTAGTATTCTTCTCACCTTTAACATAGCCCAGCACCATCAAGCTAGTTTAACCGACGTTCTTGATATCGCTATTTCTCCAGAAGTAGTATTCTTCTCACCTTTAACATAGCCCAGCACCATCAAGCTAGTTTAACCGACGTTCTTGATATCGCTATTTCTCCAGAAGTAGTATTCTTCTCACCTTTAACATAGCCCAGCACCATCAAGCTAGTTTAACCGACGTTCTTGATATCGCTATTTCTCCAGAAGTAGTATTCTTCTCACCTTTAACATAGCCCAGCACCATCAAGCTAGTTTAACCGACGTTCTTGATATCGCTATTTCTCCAGAAGTAGTATTCTTCTCACCTTTAACATAGCCCAGCACCATCAAGCTGGTTTAACCGACGTTCTTGATATCGCTATTTCTCCAGAAGTAGTATTCTTCTCACCTTTAACATAGCCCAGCACCATCAAGCTGGTTTAACCGACGTTCTTGATATCGCTATTTCTCCAGAAGTAGTATTCTTCTTACCTTTAACATAGCCCAGCACCATCAAGCTGGTTTAACCGACGTTCTTGATATCGCTATTTCTCCAGAAGTAGTATTCTTCTTACCTTTAACATAGCCCAGCACCATCAAGCTGGTTTAACCGACGTTCTTGATATCGCTATTTCTCCAGAAGTAGTATTCTTCTTACCTTTAACATAGCCCAGCACCATCAAGCTGGTTTAACCGACGTTCTTGATATCGCTATTTCTCCAGAAGTAGTATTCTTCTTACCTTTAACATAGCCCAGCACCATCAAGCTGGTTTAACCGACGTTCTTGATATCGCTATTTCTCCAGAAGTAGTATTCTTCTTACCTTTAACATAGCCCAGCACCATCAAGCTGGTTTAACCGACGTTCTTGATATCGCTATTTCTCCAGAAGTAGTATTCTTCTTACCTTTAACATAGCCCAGCACCATCAAGCTGGTTTAACCGACGTCCTTGATATCGCTATTTCTCCAGAAGTAGTATTCTTCTTACCTTTAACATAGCCCAGCACCATCAAGCTGGTTTAACCGACGTTCTTGATATCGCTATTTCTCCAGAAGTAGTATTCTTCTTACCTTTAACATAGCCCAGCACCATCAAGCTAGTTTAACCGACGTTCCTGATATCGCTATTTCTCCAAAAGTTGTGTTCTTCTCAGGTGGCCATTTTGATTTCGACAGTATCAAGATTGTTATCATTATCTCGTAGACAGAACTGCAAGCATCTTTCTCGAATTTCACTAACTGTCTAACTATGTGCATGTTTTGTGTTGGAACCGATTGTAACAACAATATAGCTGCCAAGTTGTCCCCTTAGGGTTTTACCTGTTTTTTTATTTTTGATTATTAACAAATCCTAGAGGATTTCCTATATCGATTGCTCCTTGTTCTTACTTGCGTTACGGAAGTTTATTTCAGATTGATCATTAAAAAAGATGACGCAATGTAGACGTTTGTGCCTGATCAGAAGTCAAAGATGGCTACCAGAAAACAAAAAGATTTCTTGGTTTTTTTGTATACATTACTATCCTGATGAATTGGTCAAAAAGCAACTTTACACTAAAAGGATAATGTAAAGCTTGTTGATTTTTTGATTAAATATTACCACATGTCGCATAGCTACCGATACAATCAATAACAGGGGTGGCGGCAAGGACATTGTCAGGTGTGTCCAGCTAATTAACTCTTTAAGTCCAAATGTTTCCTAGCCCGCTGAAAAAGGAAAACGGTTTTTTGTATGGAATCCGTGTATTAGTTTGACGTAAACATCAGTTTGATTTGTATGATGGTGTCTTTGAAGCAAAATACGCTTAACCTTCCGGAACATTTGGGATTTATGCTCCTTTTACTTTTTAAATAGACTCGATGTAAGTTTTGCATTGTTGTTATTATGTTCAAAATTAATCGATTTTGTTTTAGTTCAAATTACGGTTTTTTTCAGTCTTCAGTATTTTGTTGTTGTTTTAATTGATTTGTTTATCTATTCATTCATTTATTTACATATTTCGGTTATTTTTAATATTTCATTGTTTAGTTTTTAAATGTTTATAACTAATGCAGTGTTATCCTTTCCATTTATGGTCACGTTAACCTGGTCTTCGATTGGGGCCCGTATTCATGAAACCGTTCCAACGTCAAGCATGGATTCTGTTCTCAAACCAACTTTCTTGTAACTTGCCTAAATCATGTCAAAGGATTCAAAAGTCAAATATAAACATTGAACACAGTTATCTGCCTTAAGTCTTATAAATTATCAACATAATAAGATTCATAACGAGAACAAGAAATTCGGCCTGAGTACAATATCCATGATTGAGCATGAGAATGGTTTCATGAATACGGGCCCTGATGTCTGGTTGTAATCGTGTTATACATGCAGTGTAGGATACTGACGAAGTACGCATTCTCTACATAGTTATGTGGGAAAGCTAAACAATGACGTCATCGTCTAAAGTGCACTGGAACTGTGTATGCGATCATTTCTTAAAAATCTGATCATCACATTACTAGGCTGCATACAGGAAATGCTATAACGAGAGATACACACGATATGATGAAACGTGACTACTAATAATTTACACATGGGAAATTCCTTTCCTGGAAAAGCTTCCAGTTTCATATTATACCTCTCATCGTCTTAAAGCGTGTAAATGTGTTTTTAAAAAAACAGGTTTTTTTACCTAAAACAATCATACTTGTCTACGTTAATTGGTTTATTCCTCACGTTATTCTTTATAAAGTCGCAAAATTGTGTTATTGTGGCTTCATTAGCAAATAACTAATAACTTCAAATCTGCATATATATCTTTTCTTAAAATATTATATCGGTTTTATAATTTATTTTATAATCTGATGCTTTGCATTGAATCTTTGATAGTGTTCGAATTCAAATAATACATTCTGCTTTTTCATATTTTAGAAATCATAATAAAGATAATTTCATGCAAACCTTGATCAGTTACGAGCCCACTTCATATTCACACGAAGAAATGACAGGATTTGGCCTCCTCCATGTCACAAAGTGAATGTAAAGGAGAAATTCGGGGGACAGTCGTCTGAAAGACTGTATACACAGGGTTGATTACATCGATTCTATAGGACAATTCTCAGTATCTAACCATTATTTCATTGATCACTTGCATGTAAAGTTCATTCAAAGTTCTCTGTAAAAGACATTGGAATTTCCCTAGAGAGTGAACAGTTGACGTCAGTTCTAACAAAAAAATCTTTGAAATGCTTTCAGTTTGTATTAACGGTAAATTTAAATACAGTTCTTACAGAGTGTACCTTTTACTTCCAAGTTAACGTAATCTGCTATTTTCTGTGAAAGAAGATAGTCATGTTCGATGTAGACAGAGTCGGTGATACAAATGTATCTAATGTTTCCTGCATTACGTCACAATGTTTGTCAGCAATAAACACATCTCATTGTTAACTGGCTTTAGTAATGTTTAACAGTGTCATGTTCTTGAAATGATATTTTTTCTAATATACATGTAGTTACATAGGTAAATTGTAATATAATTTATAACGTACCTGCTCTTTCTTTATTGTAAAGTTTTTTGTTTCATCGATTTTCATTTTATTTTTAACAAGCATATATATTTGTTGCTCCGGCTACACGAAACATTTGAACTAAAATATGTGCTTATACTATTAATATACGTATAGCATTGCTGAAGTAATAGAAATATCTATTTTTAAGCTAAGGGACGTTCGTGAAATTCGGGTAAGAGAATTTGTGTAGTTTTAAGCTGATCATAAATGGAAGAACCATCACATTAATTTTCATAGCTGAGGTAAGGGCAGTAACCTTCATTCTATCGGCTTCCAACACAGGAGCAAAGCTTAGCTCACTTATGCGTACCACGATAAGTAGATGCTTACGTGTGCTTCAACAAACGAATGAAACCAGCATCAACAGAAAGCGTTCCTCTATTAATTCAACAGTTTTGCTGTATCTGCCGATTACACTGTGCTCACTTGATACATTTATACGTACTACATCAGTCAACAAAATCCGTCCGTTGTTTCGTTGGAATTTGAATAGATAACGGAAGCATGTTGAGGATTTAACGTTCAACATTAAAACGGAAAGTGTTCTTACATAACATAACATTGTCGATTCAATAAATTCTCGTTATCTTATACGATGCGACATGATGATCATTTACATATTCAAACACGGTAGATAATTTTACTGATAAAATATTTTGCTATTTCAGCAACAAATGACATTTTAGTTATTTTTACACAAAAACACCCATGTTATTTGGAAGAACATATGCAAACACATACGTGAGTGAAATGTTTCTGTTGTTGTTCATTTAAAAAAAATATGTTTGTATGGCTTGTAATTCTCTAATATGGACATTTATTACATTAAAAACCTTATTTCTCCTCGTTTTTTAGCTCACCTGCCCGAAGGGCAAGTGAGCTTATGTTATGGTGCGGATTCCGTCGTCCGTCCGTCCGTCCGTTGTCCGTCGTCCGTCTGTCCGGCGTCAACTTTTTGCTTTAAACAACTTTTTGTTGGTAACCAAAAGGCCTAGGAAGATGATATTTGGCCAGTAGCATGCTGGGATCAAGGGCTACCAAGTTTGTTCAAATATATGACCTTGACCCACTTTCAAGGTCACAGGGGTCAAATATGTTAAAAGTTTCAAACAACTTCTTCTCAATAACCAAAAGGCCCAGGGTACTGATATTGGGCCTGTAGCATGCTGGGATGAAGGGCTACCAAGTTTGTTCAAACGAATGACCTTGACCCACTTTCAAGGTCACTGGTGTCAGATGTCTTTAAAATCTTCAAACAACTTCTTCTGAATAACCAAATGGCCCAGGGTACTGATATTGGGCCAGTAGCATGCTGGGAT
>NW_018408653.1:756761-759557 GCF_002113885.1 Mizuhopecten yessoensis
CTTCTCAATAACCAAAAGGCCCAGGGTACTGATATTGGGCCTGTAGCATGCTGGGATGAAGGACTATCAAGTTTGTTCAACTGAATGACCTTGACCAACTTTCAAGGTCACAGGGGTCAAATGTCGTAAAATCTTCAAGCGACTTCTTTTCAATAAGCAAAAGGGCCAGGGTACTGAAATTGGGCCTGTAGCATGCTGGGATGAAGGATTACCAAGTTAGTTCAAATGAATGACCTTGATCCACTTTCAACCTAATGTCCTTGTTCGACAACAAGGTCAGAGGCGTCATATGTTTAAATCTTTTAATAGGTTCTTATGAAATCTTAAGATTACAAGTGTTAGAATAATAACAGGTGAGCGATGCAGGCCCATTGGGCCTCTTGTTTTTATTAATCATGATGCCTTTCCTTTCGCTTCAGAATCGCCTTGTTTCTAGCTTTGTCATTTCGTATCGTCTTCGAGTTTTTATTTTCTTGTGTTCTACTGTGGTTCATATTTTTTTCTATTTAACACGAAACTTTGAGTTCCGTAAATGTCTGACACTCAACTCAAACTAGCACGATGGTTTTTTATGCGACACGGGACCTTGCTTCAACTAAATTGCTCTATTGCCGTACCATTACGTGTATCAGATTGTAGCTTTAATGAGGTATACCCTGCAATCATCTCCGCGTTATCCCGTCACACGAGACAAACAGATAGCTTGCGGTGAGGAATCCACATCAAAACACACATATATATCCGTTGAAAAAAACAGCCAACGGAAAACTGTTTATTCGACTTAATTTGCTGGTTTTGTAGGGAAAGAACGTAAACAAGGTGTTCGAAAGTTTCCCGTCGTGCAGCTAAATTATAAAATCCTGTATTGACGTGTAAGGAAGTACTGTAGGTTATTCAAATTTAGGCGTTGAATTCATTTTTACGTAAATTTGCATTAAGAATCGATAACATATCTTAAGTCCTAGAACATTGATTTATGCATATATTAAGGATAGTGTACCGCCGCCAAACATTGTAACTATTCATTTGAGATGGCTTTCCCCTGTATATCTTATCACGATTAATCATTTCTGAAAAGGAAAATCATATCTTGTGTAACTTTGAGAAAAAATAAAGATGAAATACACAGGAAAGAATCAACAATAATGTTGTGATTATTAAAATGCAGCGGGGTTAGAACATGATTTGGACGGTGAACCTCTTATCGTTATATTGTCGCTTAAAGCAACTGAGCTGTCTGGTTATCGAAAGCACTTGGCCCAGTATTGCCACAGTTAAAGCAAAAACTAATGTAAGGGGAGTTTGCTGTTTTCTATGGAAAACCACAGTGGAATTCTCGGTTCATTCAAGTCATACAGACTTGAAACAGAAATATTAATTTGCGAAATAAAGAGTTCGCGAAATAAATATAATCTATAAAATATACAAGTTTCTATGATGACGTAAATTGACTAAGCTAAGCAGTCGTGATTGTGATTGTAGCCGAGTTCGTAATACAACTAAAAACATAGCGTCAGCACACAAAATTAAAAATAAATCAAACATCGATATGAAAAGGCAGCGACATAACCGGAGGAGAAATAGAGTTAAGAGAGACAGGATGAACCCCCACAAACAATGGAACGGAATAATGTGTTCTGGACGGGTGATTGTTTCCTGGGTCTCACGTGATACCGTTATGATGACTTCCGTCATATCTAAATGATCTGAGAGATTCAGCTCTTCAATGAATTACAAGTAAAGAGAACAAGGACACTTAATGGACATTTCCAACTAAAAATACTATAATAGGGTCTTTAGTAAACAACGAAAGGATACCAAAATGTGAACTCGGATTCGATTAAACTAGAATAGAATAGGGGAAAAGGGAAATAGTGCATGTACAAGATGAATAAGACCAGATGTCCGGAAGGGTAAGCGTCTTCTGATAGATCGACGATACCCGCAGTGTAAAATAACCTAGGTCAAGTCCAAGTAATGTCACGTTTTCAAAGTGAGAACTAGGGTAGTGACATCGAATTAACTAGGTACCCTAATAAGCTTAATCCACGTTCATAACGCACAGAGAATGATGGTTACCATAAAATTTGTATTTCAGTAGGTGGCGCTTATTTTCTTTGACTTGCATTTATTTTTCGTTATCTGGATCTTACTGTACGAAAAGAACATCGACAGAAGTTCTCGCCCTATTATTAGCTCACCTGGCACGAAGTGCCATGTGAGCTTATGCCGTGGTGCGGCGTCCGTCGTCCGCCCGTCGTCCGTCCGTCCGTCCGTCCTCGTCCGTCAACTTTTCCTTTAAACAACTTCTTCTAAAGAACGGACAGGCCTAGAGTCATGATATTTGGCTGAAATCTTCGTTGGTAGGAGCCCTACAAAGTTTGAGAACGAAAATGACCTTGACCTGTTTTCAAGGTCACAGGGGTCAAATATGTCAAAAACTTCAAACGACTTCTTCTGAAGAACTAAAAGGTATATAATCTTTATATTTGGCTGATGACTTCCTGGGATAGAGCCCAATAAAGTTTGAGAATGAAAATGACCTTGACCTACTTTCAAGTTCACATGGGTCAAATGTGTCGAACACTTCAAATGACTTCTTCTGAAGAACTGAAAGGTATAGAATCTTTATATTTGGCTGGTGGCTTCCTGGGATAGAGACCAACAAAGTTTGAGAATGAAAATTAGTTTAACCTACTTTCAAAGTCACAGGGGTCAAATATGTCAAAAACTTCAAACGACTTCTTCTGAAGAATTAAAAGGTATAGAATCTTCATATTTGGCTGATGGCTTCCT
>NW_018408653.1:760087-806695 GCF_002113885.1 Mizuhopecten yessoensis
AGCAACTTCTGAAGAAGAATCAAAAAGCATAGAATCTTATAATAATATTTTGCTGGTAGTTTCAACAGATGGAGCCAACAAAGTTTGCGAGGGAAATATTTTTAGTGCAATATAATATTTAATGAGAATATTTTGCTATGACTGCTTAAATATTCAGGTGAGCGATACAGGCCCTCTTGGGCCTCTTGTTCTTGTTTGCTGACAAACAAGTTGTCTTTATTTCCTTAAAATGTCAACTTTGAGGGAACTTAAACGACCAAACATTTTACTGGAGATACGTCTGTTCCTACAATGTACACTAAAGGTCCACAATAAGGGATGTTCGGATAACCAGAATCCGGAGTAACGAAGTATGGCAGTAGTATACGTTTACTATCAATTCGTCCTTTGCATACTTTGGTCAACTGTACAGATATTTAAGATACAAATAATACCAATATTAGGTATTCAATACCAATAAAGCGAGGAGTGTTTTCGTCTTCCATATTATTACTCTATTAGCAACAGACATGCAATTCAAGCACGCACGTCTGCTTTAATATAAATAGACATGTATCTATTCATATAAAGCGAGGAAATATTTTTATTGAGTCTTTTTCTGTTCTCGAGATATCACTTAATGTCTTTTGGGGTCGTACATTTACATAATACAATTATTGGTAACTCAAAGTTGACCGATATACTAGCTGTTGAATGTCGCGTTAGTCTATATATAAACTTCTGTTCGATGTCTCCACTTGACTTTTCTAGCATAATCGTTGCATCGGTACAAAAAAGGCAGAACTGATTAATGACATAATACGTTCTATTTCAACAGCACCCACAAATAGTACATTAAGTTAACTCTCATTGTGTTGTCTTAAATTGATATCTTTTAGTGATGTCAATTTCGCCGATTGGGAATATCTGCCAATTTACTTCAATCAATGCTACAATAGTCTATCGTTTCACTAGGCATTAGGAATTAGACTCGTCCGTCGGGGAGAAGTGTCGTGATCGCCCAAACTCTCCGGCATCAGCAACACCCTGCCTCGGCAATACCAGGGGGAGTTTCTCACGCGAGGAAATTAACACGACATTGACAACTGTGTCTACTCTAGTTAGCTTTTCTGTCAAATAGATTTCACGAGGATGCATTCTCTGATATATCTTTATTGTTGTCTATAAAAAGTGATCCGATGTCATTCCCTGGCTCCACGCTCGATATCTGTTGAAGTGGTGAGATGATGCATTGTTGGCAGTGATGTTATTGGGCTGGGCAGGTGCGGGGAGACCTAGATGATGTTCCAATTGTCGCGTGTGTTGCGTCGTCATTGTGTTTTCACCGTCTGCTCTCAAATGATTGGAAGTCTTCTATAAAGAGAACATTTATGGTTATCGAAGCTTAGTATATACCCCGCATTAGCCGATACAAAACGTGTAAGGAGACCGGTGATATTCTTATATGTATTCGTGAAATACACTATTTGTCAGGATACCTTCATTACACCTGATACTGGTCTGTGACAACTGTGGGTCAATAGGTCTGTTATTGTAGCCAATGCAGACATTTTTGTTTCTTTGTGAGTTACACTGAAGGGCAGATTACAACAATCGTGAATTTATTCAACGTTTTATTAGACAGCCTATTACAACTTGGAGGGTTTGTGAGATCCATTATTTCATTTTTTTTCCTTAATGGTGTTGCTCACCGAGTCGTTGGTGTCTTATGACAGTCAAGTGTGTCGATGGTGCGACTGTCCATACTAACCACAAAATAGCACACGTTTGAACGACCAGAACCATTTATGTATATTTGAAACACTGACACTGTGAACAAATTCCGGAAAAGAGTGTTGGGAATTCCTCGAGCACGTGAAAATTTGGATCATTAGGGCATTAAAGTGTATGCGCCAATTTGTCTGACGTATTTGATACATGAATCCACATGTGTACAACACACAACGTGCTTGATGCTGTGCTCACGAAGGATTATTCTTGTGAGAAACGTATTCCTTTTTTGCGGACATTTTTCATTTTTCGCTTTATTCGTGCTCTCACCAAACTTCGCAAACTCTTAACATTAGCCGAGCATTCAGCTGACATAGATATTGAACTAAAGCCCAGTCTATAGTTGTGAAGTCTATGAAAAGTATAATCAATCAATATAACCAAGGCAAAAACCTGAAATGATGCATCGCGATTTGTTCACTAGTCAGCGTACCATTGAGACGCCGTAACGTGTTCAATTCAAAGTGTTTTATAAATATAAATGACAAACGCACATTGCACAATAGACATTGAGAGATTAATACATATGTGGAATGTTTTGGCGATGTGTGATCATTTGAATATTCATCACAAGACAGCAGTATTGTTTACTGGACGACAAGAAATCAGTGTGTAAGTATGTCTTTGTGACGTCATGTTGTGAAGGTAAACTCCACTGTTCCCTATTGCAATGTGGTATTTGGGCCAAGCAGTACCTTTCCAGACGCACATCTCATATGGTCATTGCCAAACTCCGTGAAGTATACGGCGTTACCTAGCTTAATCCCACTCATCGTATTAAATTGATTCACAGATGTAACTATACTACGTACGTACAGTGTAAAGGCTTAAATATTAGCAGTTGATGTCTCAATATGGTTACATTAAACTCTAGTGTCCTATTTTTTATATGTCACGTTAATCTGCCATATATTTATTCAGTATATTCTATATATTGTGACCCTTGTATATGACTTTAACTTCTTTAAAATGCCCCTCGTTCTATTTCCAACCTTGCTCACCGTCAGTATTTTTTAATATCACATTTTTCAGCAGTTCTTTAATATGTCTATGTCGGCGTGTTGTCAACCTGTATAATATTGAACATGACTGGGACAATATAACGAGGTCTTACTGTACTTAGCTATTACTGCCTACTGCTGAGGTCATAAAGATATCATAGTATTGCCGAAACCAGTTTACTATTCCTTACCGAGGCAACATAACGAAATCATAATGAACTCATCAGAAGGTAATACTGTTTAGTATATCACACAACTAACCACATAACGCTGTATTGCTAATATATACCGGGTGCCTATATTTACACATATGTACGTCACACCTGTAAGGGCGATACTGTGCTGACTGTGCCTGGCCTGGCGGGTACTAATAATCCCCCTGTGGTTGTCCAATCGATATTCGAGATGATATCAAGTGATGTACTCATATGCTTAATGAATTGTTTTTATTTGTGTCACTGTGTTGATATATGATCAATTTGCTTTACTCTTTGTGTCATTGCGTGATCTTAAATACATGGCTAAATAGTCTAAATATCGCACGTGTCCTCCTAACGATTAGATTTTTGTAATTATACTTCATTACGTACTCTCTGGCATGTCATGCTAAACAAGTTGGATTTTTCACCTGTCGTCATTACAGGTATATATTTATCAATATCAAAGGACCAATAACCTACAGCAGATAGGACGGGTAGATGGGATGAATACCTTGAGATTCATTTAAGGGCTAAACAATAGAAAGGTATTGACCTATATTAATAGACCATTGGTATGATCCACGTACCCTCTAGAAAACAATCCGGGGAAATGCTGAAGTGCAATTTTAACTGGGCAAATTTGTAGATGAAGTATGTATAACCTTCTCAATTTATCATTATCAAGAACAGAATTGAATTGTCAACATCTCATACAATCTTCCTAGCGGCAGGCATGCCACACGAACATTCCGACTATTAAGACTCAGTCAGGAGATTAAACTTAGCCTATTGGATATTATAACAAGATTTAAGGCGTTTTCTCGATGGCGTAAAACGATTGATAGTCAATTCATCCTTCCTTGAAGAACACCAGTCTGTCACAGGTTAATTTTCCAGCATAGGTGTTCTCATTAGTATACCATATATACGCCTATTACCGTGACAATAAGCATCTTGTGAAAACTAAAATGTCTACAGTAACTTAAGATTGTCTTTACAGTTTACATAAAAAAATAACTATTTTTACTGTTTGTCTATTCCTTTGTATGTGAATAAATCATACATTGTTTACCTATTTCCCTTTGTTTGTTCAACAAATATTTGATAAATTTAAGAATTTTGTACTCTCGCATGTATCCCTGTATCTAAAATGTATCACAGAAAAAAAGTCGTGTGACTTAATAAAAAAATATTTATTTATTTACAAACAATAATCAGCTCATCATCGTGCTTTTCTATCTGGGGGAAATACTCTCGAATCGAATCGGTGTCCTTTAAACCAGCCATTTATCAAAACATCAATGGCTTTAATGGTTTATAACTGTTTTCTACCAACAACTGCCAGTGGAGAATAAAATAAGCATCGATGAAGAATTTCAAAACAATCAACTCGACCTTAACTGAATTAAATGGTTGAGTTTCGAGATTAAATCGACGTTTAATCCCTACCAAGGTTACCAAATCAACCATTTGGATACAGAAGGTTAAGTATCGAACTATACATCATAACCTTAGTAACATAACTGCGATCATGTGTCTCACAATTATTCTAAATCACGTGATGTTAAATGTTGCAAGCTCTTATTTCAAAGGTAGGAATGTATCAAAGATTATTCTACTACATATCCAAATGGTTTCTCTCAAAGGTCAAACTTTTTTATGTTTCATGTGAAGTATAATTAATTGTGCTGAAACTTTATGCTATACAATGATATGATTGTCCCTTCGTACTTGGGAAATCAGGAATGATGGTGGAACACTATATACAGTATTATTTTCGCTCCATTCGTCTGTCTGGTAACAGAAATAGATTATTTTCGCTCCATTCGTCTGTCTAATAACAGAAATATATGGACTCATATTAATAAGGACTCCATGGGACTATTTTATTACATCTGTCATGGTTTTAGGAAAGCGAGATCAATGATTTACCTATATGGCAAAGTCGAAGACACTTTATTTTCACTGACAACTGGTGTGGACAAAAACTTGATTCGAGGATGATATTGTGCAGCAGTGTACAGGGATGCTATCGATTTAATTGTCAGGTGACCTATTGCGATTTACTTTCGTCCGTCGTCGTGCGTCGTTCGTCTTGCTAAAACGATAACAATTTCGACTTCTCCTCAGAAAATGTCTATCAAATTTTGATGTGGAGATCAGAATGTATACTTAAAACGAAGCTGACCCCCAAGGTGCTGAGGGGCAGGACCATGTAGGGGGTCACTGAGTGCAAAGACTTTAAAAGATGTCATCAATGAAACTTACAGGTGGATTTTCACCGACTTTTCATACAATGATGCTAAGATAATAAGGATCATAGTCGATACTCGGGAAGGGGATGACCCTGCCAGGGAGCCATAGCGGGCCACTTATTGCAAAACCTGAAACAATCCTATTTCTGTCAAACTTTGATAAAACTTGTTGATAATTATCAACTTAAGATGGGATCAGAAGTTATACTCGATATGGGTCTAACCCTCCAGGGGCCGAAGCGACAGAGCCAAAGAGGTCAAATCGGCTAAAATATTTATAATTGTTTTCATTACTCTTTAAGGATGGAAAGGTCCAAATAGGTTTGATCATAATTAAGAATTGCATTGCTCTCGGTTCCCCCAATTACCATCCTTATAGGGAATTCACATTATTTGGTACAATTCAAACTTAACTGGAATTCATATAGTGTGATTGCAGTTTAACTATTATCCTGTAGGGGTAAACTGTACTTTATTGCATATGTTTTTATCATTTTGCTGATATTTGCTAGCTGTATAGAAATGTTGGTCACTCCTTAACTTCATTTTGTAAAAGCCCATCCACAATCAAAAAGACAGTTTTAGTAAATTGTAATTTATTCCACTTTACATTTTTACTCAGTTTTGCCTCTTGTTTCGTTTTTAGTGTGTTTGGATATACACTGTATATAAGGATGTTTTTTTAAATCATGTGAATGTTTATGAAGAATGTTTTAATGTTTCTGTGGATGTTTATGAATATTTCTTTTGTGGTTGTTTATGGGATTTGTTAAGTTTACGGGGAGTATTTGTAGGGATTTATATTACATGTTTACGAGGTTGTTAGATTTAGGTGAAATATGAGAATTATGTTTTGATTTTGTGAGATCAGTGTTAGACATAGCATAAAACACTATAATTGTGCCCACTAATGGTAGGTCACCCGCCCTAGGGGGGGGGGGGGGGGGGGGACTTGTGTATAATTTGTACTTGAGTAGCGATGTGGGATTTTGTATCAATATATGGTATGCTCGATGTACTTGAACATATTTACATCAATTGTCTTGTGGTTTATAAACCAAACTGTAGCGTTTTCTGCTCAAACACACACACCATTACGTGTTGTGCTAGTGATCAGTACTGCATTGTACTTGTACTGGAGCATATTTAGATAGTTCTGCTATGTAAATACCAGGTCAATCCAATATGAAGATTAAACACAAAGTAAATAAAACAGACAAGAATGGCAATGAGATTGTGCAGATGGAGTCGCCTCGATCAATATGTTGTATCGTATTTATAAATAGGGCTTAGTAACACTGTAAAATCCTAATAATATCATTGCCCCTTTCCACTTTCTAAAACACACCATGTTCAGTATTATTTAACGATATATGTTTATAACTTCAGTAAAGCAAACACAATTAGTCATGGACGAGTGTTAAAAGAGCGAAAGTGTCATGTGTGTATTTCTGTTAAATAATTTGTATTGTCGTCACGCTCCGTCATATATATATATAGTCTATACATATGTTTTTTTATATTACATTGCATAGCAGATCCCATGACGAGAATATTTTATATCGGATTGTTAAGTATTCTTACTGATTTACGTGTCCAGGTGGATACGGCTTGTAACTGTGTAAACCGAGCACCTGTCGGCGGTTAAACAGAAGTATACATCCGCTTAGATCCCGCAAAGTATTGTCAGGTCCGCACAAGACCAATTCCAACTGCCATTTTAAAATATTGTTAGAAAATATTGCTTAAATTTTATAATGTTTATTTAAGTCGACTCTAAGTGTTTCTAATCGGAAGGAGACTTATATATATCTGTACTTTACTGCTGGGGGATAGGTAAAGATATGCACTACTCTGAGTGATTAACAAGGACGTAATACACACGTGGAAAGGAAGTCATTAAAATTTCGATATCAGGAGATGCACGCTCCCGCGTATTTGTGGACAAGAACACGAAAGCATGGTCGTGTGTACTTAAGCTCCATATCGGTCCAGAAGGGGATATAACCAACTTAGTATCAGAGGTAATTTGCTTGCATTGTATTGTTTACGTGGATACAGGGGAGGTGTGTTAATGTATAACTTATTAGAAGTAACAAAAATCGATAACATAATAAGACAACTTGCATGAGAGGCATTTACAAGTCTAATTCAAATAAGTTATATTAATGACTTACTAAACCACTATTTCTAATCAGTCACTTGTTGATAAAGAACACAGTGCGTATGTGAAAAGTATTCTAACGAAGGAATGTCTCCAACGATTCAGTAATCCCTAGGATTGATTATGTTTTGTAAGGCTGGACATCTTATTAATAGTTCAGGTCATTTATGGACGTGCCTCCATTTGTGTACTGTATGCCTGTGTGTGTGTGTGTGTGTGTGTATGTGTGTGTGTGTGTGTGTTTCGTTTCCTTGCAATAGTGCGGATCTAATGCCGACTTAAGAGTTATACCTCACTGAAATGACTTGCAGAAGGAACCCACATTATACTAACAATAGATAGACCCGTTGTTGCGAATACCTTAAATGCTGACATTAAGCAGTGAATAACAGTGTCCTTTTTAAGGACATTGGTATGTCCCAGCCTTGGGACAGAACCAATTGCCTTCCTTATTTTTGAGAACGTTCAACACTAAGGTAAAAAGCAATGCGCTACTTAACAAAATGGGTTTTTTAAAGAGAGAAAATATAAAGAATACAAATGTGGCAATGGGTGTCACCAGAGTTATGTCTGTGTCTTTGGTGTCCCAAAATAAATGACAAAATAGCGAGTCCCCAATTCTGCAATGGATTCCTATATAACTTGTCTCTTACAACATGCATTTATAACAGCAGGTATATTCTTTTTCTCAATCACCCATCTGCATTTGTGGTCATCCCTATTATCTGCGCATACGACTCAAGATTTGATGTGTATTTTTTTATTTTTTTTATTTTTCCATGTCTTCTCTGTTTTGCAATCATCATGGGTTGCTAGGCGACGAGCTTGATTTTCTTCATTCATAAACATATAAGATCCGTCATTATTTGCGAAAACACGGACAGCAAAAATTGTTGATATGTCGTCTTTTGGAATATATTGTATCCCATTAATATGTCTGCATAGCGTTTAAACCTTACCATTTTGCTGTTGTAAAAGAACCATGCGTCTCCTTTCATAAAATCAAGGTTTCTTTTTGAAAGCCCAGAATAGCAGCGGTTTCTTTATGTCAAAGTGTGTCCATTGTGATATCAATGAACATGTTGTACGATTCATGGGACGCTTTTAAATATCACCGAGTCTAGTCAGCAGTGTCATAAAAGATGTATTTATGGAATAAGTTATTATCTAGATTTCGTAAACAGGTTTTGTTTTCGTCCCTAACGAGTTTATCGGTTCGCATTTACACTGCCTGTAGGCATGGGGACCGAGAGGTGTTAAATGTCGATATCACATGGATATTAGTCATCTTATTACCTGTATATATAGCATTGTGACATGTTCATTTATATTAACGCGTAAGTGTAATGTGTTTAATGGAGTACATTATATCAAAATATCAAAATCAAATCATCACCTGACAGATTGAATAACAAACCCACATCTTACCTTACCTTTTTTAAATGATTCGTGATTTTGTTAAAACGACGCATAATCTTTACCTTTTTACCTGCCACAGATGAATCCCTGTTGCAGGACCGATTCTTTGAATAGGGGTTCTGTGGGCAAACCTACTACTTAGCCATCAAAACCGTTCAATTTCAATGGCATGGGATACCACTGGTTAAAGATGTCTTCACTATGACTATGACAGTTGGTGCCCTGACGCTCTCCTGGATATGACTGGTACCACGCCTGGTGCAGGAAATATCTTTTCGGAGTGTCTGGTTTTGCCCGTGGTGTTTTGTGGGGGTCTATGCCTCCATTCATTTTGTTCAAACCTCTCCTCAGATTTTGTTGTTGTCTTTCTGTCAACTGTGAGGTCAGATTTTGTCCTTGTGTGTTGGCGTTGTGGTACTTCGTTTCTATTTTTAAAACACTGAACACAATTTATAAGAGACTTCTTTATGGAATGACAGACACGTCCATCTGTTTGTTTTCCACAAAACAAGCCGCCCACTAGAGTCGGCAGTGCGATGTGACCTTCCCGTCATAACACAATATTTTGAAATTAACGATTTGGCATACACGCGGGTCTTCGTCATAACGATTGATTTCTGGTAATATACGAAACGTGACAATATGTATTGACAATGATAAGGGAAAAGGTCCCCAATTAGCATTCATTGCCTTTAGAGATCCAAGATTACTTCTACCAAATGAAATAGTATCTCTCGATGTGACAAACAGGAATTTGATTCATGTGTCGTTAAACTAACCGATACAATAATGTTTAAATAGACATGAAATGAGCATGCTTATAGAAGACTCGTCAACTTGACTGACATAACACAAATTCATGGGTTATATTTGTGAACATGTAAACTGGATTTGGCATGTTTATGAGGTAAATTCAGTACTCGCAACCCTGTTTCGATTGTCGTACCAATTTACTTCTTAAAAGCTTGTTCTTTCACACATTTATTGAATACTGCAATTCTTGTAACTTGTTGCTGATTTGCACTCTCGATAAGTGTAATCGCACTTACCTACTTGATATAATTATATTGTCGTTAAGTATACCTAATCCTTAATATCATCACACATCCGGGTCATCGACTTACCGAATCACTTTTTTTATTCATTTTATTGCAATGAACTTTTGTACAGGTATCCAGTTTCCAAATAGTGCTCCTAAAGGGCCAAAGATTTCAGGGTCCACACGCTGTGTGAAATTACACGAATTTCAGCACTGTCATTTTAGAACTGTAAATCAATGATGCAGTCATAAATGAAAACTAATATCTTCCTTCTATTGAATTCTTTAATCTTAAGGATGACTGCTACCTGCAACGTACAAACATATTACAATGATTAGTTAGTCAATTAAAATTAAAATAAAATCTTTGGAAACGTTCTAATGGCTAAATTATATTTTGTTGAGATGGGCCGGAGGGTCCATGGATCATCAACTTTTTCATATTTTAAATTCTTCTACAAAAGTACTGCACAAATTTTAGTAAAATAATTGGAGGGATTAAGGGGGTCCTGACTTGTAAAGGCTGATTAGGATGGGAGCGAAACTGTATGCAAATAATACGAACAAATTTGATCTAAACGTAGGTCATTGTGACTATAAAAAGAACGTTTTTTGTTATCATATCTTGATTTCATTTTTCTTTTGATATGGATGAAACTTTGTACAAGTCATCCTAGTACAAATACATTAAATGAGTTAGATTTTCAGGGTTTTGTACCTAAAATAAGCTGTCAGAGGCCGCCACCAAACTGGGACATTTACGTCTCAGGACGGATTATGTGTGTCTTACACCGAAATAGGTCTTAATATTGCAACATAAATATTGACTCTACAGCTGACATATGTTTAATCAATTTCCAACAAGGTATTGTATTAGCTAAGTGATTGAAAGTGCGTCCAATTAAACGATTGATATGTCAATGTTTTCTTGCCATAGCTACAAAGGGCAGACACTAATTACAGGGAAAGCGTCGTCTGATCTCGCCCAGCGTTGACGTATTGTTGAGATACCTCACTGATGTCCATACCCGTTTTATATTGCGATAGTTTACTGACGTCATGATATCTTTTTTTTAGCTCACCTGGTCCGAAGGAGGACCAGGTGAGCTTATGCGATACCGTGGCGTCCGTCGTCCGTCGTCTGTACGTCAACAATTTCTTTGAACGACTTCTTCTTCTGAACCACTTATTTGAATTTGACTAAATTTGACTTGAAGCATCCCTAGGTAGTGTGGATTCAAAATTCTACAAATATTTGGGCTGACCCCCCAGGGGGCTGAGGGGCGGGGCCAAAAAGGGGCAATTTGGCTATATTGCTTTAAACGACTTCTTCTGTAGAACTGTGCCATGGATATCGACCATATTTGGTCGGAAGCATTCATGGGAGGCAGGGATTCAAAATTGTACAAATTTTGTTACTGACCCTCCCGGGCTAAGGGGTGGGGCCAAAAAAGTGTATTACTTGGAAATAGTTGAGATCCCCACCGTATAACCATATATACAATTGCTGAGTATAAAGAAAATAATGCACTGTTGCTTCCGGGATGGCCCTAGGGTCTGGCCCCACCCTTAAGACTTATCCCCTGGGTCATAACTTCAAAATGGTTAAGATCCCCACCCCAAAACTATATATACAATTGTTGGGCATAAAGAGACTAATGCAGTCATGATATTAGAATGGATCCCAGGGTCTGCCCCACCTTTTGCAGACTTAACCCCTGGGTCATAACTTTAAAACGGTTGAGATCCCCATCCCAAAACTATAAATACAAATGCTGGGCAAAAATAGACGAATGCAGTCATGATATTAGAATTGATCCTGGGGTCTGGCCACAACCTATGGACCTAGTTTCTGAGTCACAGCTTGGAAACAGTTGAGATTCCCACCCCATAACCATACATAAAATTGCTGGGCATGAAAAATTTAATACAGATAGGATTGGCCTTGGGGTCTGGCATATTCCCTTGGATCTCATTTGGAGAATATTTTGCCATGATTGCTTAGATATCCAGGTGAGTAATACAGGCCCTCTGGGCCTCTTGTTATTTCGTAGTAACACCCTGAAAAACACCACTTAAGCGCACCTCTGTTAAGATATTTAATAAATAGCTGATATGTGGGTTAGAATCAATCTCACATATGTTTTTTATCTATAGTCGTAATGGTCACGATGAATATATTAAATTACCTTGACATTTACGATTATTATTAAACATTTACCACAAAAATGATTTTTACATTAATGAATATATCAGTAAGCTTATTGCTCAACAGTGACCTTGGATAGCAAAACGTATTGCGTTATTTTGTCAAAAGGAAGATATCAAATGACTGTGTATAATAATTAAACAAACACATCGCCCCTGCCGTTCTAACATCAACGCGTGTGTTTAGAGTATACCAACGTGTACGTAATCAGTTCTACAATAACATGTAATGGACGTGCGTTTGTGTGTAAGGTATAGGTGCGTTAATAAATTGACCCTTTGTCCGTATTTGTTTTTTCCTACACGGACTAGCGAGGGCGAGATGACAGATAGCAGAGATTTGTGTTTAGTCGATGGATGCTTCCCTATACACAGAACCCAGTAATGGCTGCCTAATGGAAATGAAAATCGATTCGAAACGGACAGAAAACGAGTTTTATCATCTAAAGCAAGACATTGGCAATGGACGACTAAGAGATGATAGGAAAATAGGAAAAAATATTAGATGAGAGATACGTGCACATCTACGTAGGCGATGATGGTCACGTGACGTTTGTAGCTACCATTAGATCACGATATAACTCTCCCTAGATATCCCGTTTCCTTTCACTAGACTATATTCTTCTATGCGGGATCCTCTTATTTTGTTTTCCCTGTTCAACTTAAGTAGGTGTTTCTTTGTAAATGTGAAGCTGGGGTCTCACTCTCACCGTTGTTAACTTACCCAGAATTCTTTGAGCTAGGATAAAAGCTTGATGTGGATTCGATATTAAGGTTTACTAGGTACACATGACCACGCTCTATACGACTTTGGCGAAGGTTGATAATACAATTGTATCTGTAGCTAGTTTGGTACTAATGAGGATAGGGGAATTATAACAATAAAAGAATATGAAGTGAACGGTTGACAGAAACATCATAATCTATTCGCCCTTTATTAATTATACCGAAACAAGTGTAATATAAAGTTTGAAATAGTTTTGTAAAAACAACATGGAACAACGTGCATAAATCAATATGTATAGAGGAGGAATAGTATGACAGTCTAACTTACGGTGGTAACATCAAAGAAGCAGACTACGCTCACCCTTCTGGAACATCTGGTCGCATTCTTCTTTGATTTTTTCGAGGGTCTCCATGTAAATCTTCCCTTTGTTCATACTTTGCCCTGGTTTTATCTATTTTGAGTGCGAATAACGGCTATGTTGGCACTTCGATATTCTGTTGTTTTTTGAAGGCAAGAAACGACTCAATTTATTGATGTTGATGTACTACATTTTTACTATACACTGCTATTTCAGAGTGTTAAGTGTTATTGTAGACAAGTTGTTTACGTGTCTGCTTTATGTTAAACGTTTTTATAACACTAAGTGTTGCTACACTGATATGGTGGACTTTTACATCTCTGATCCTGTAAGAATAAAACATACATGGTATCTAGTTCACCCAATCAAATCGACATATTGTGCTATGGCCAAGTAGCCTTCAATGATACTATATGCTCATGTCACAAATTTGTTGACATATTCAACTTGCGTCAAAAAAACGTCGGTCGTTTATCTACTGAACGAGAAGCCCTTGCCCAGTGGGTAATGAAAAGGGTTCATTACATATCAACTTAGGAAGCCCTATATTAATGTGCTCGCTACAGAATCCATAAGTATCCGTTAAGTCGTGCATTCCATGTTCCCGTTTCTGGGTGATTGACAGATTTAATCCAACACTTAGTCCCCGTTGTCGGTAATTTACACAGAAGCCACACACCGACACACTGGTGTAGACTAGGATCACGTTTCTGTGAAGTACAATAGGCGGCGGGGAACATCGAGCTTCATTTGAGATTTGAATCTGCTGTGTGTTTGACACAAATCAAATTTTCTGTCACGATGTCAAAACAAATGTTACGACGTATTCAGTCAAGGATCTGTAAGAAAGGGATGTATACGTAGCGTGCTCACTGATAAAGCTTCAGATATATCGGTGTGTCATATTGGGACCAGTTGTCTCAATATATTTTTTATTTTTGTAAAAAAACTGACATTTGAAATTGTGTAATTGAAACAAAGAAACCCATATATTTCGTGTGTAACTATATCAGTTACAAAAGAAACTAGAAATATGTCAAAATGACATGAAAGTCACCCCATCTCCTATATGATTATTTCAGTATAATAAATCATTGACCAAGCTACAACTGACTTATTTCCACCTGTCAATCAAAATGGTCTAACAATGACCAGGTATGCATACACGCTGTTTAGGTAACCATGCCAACCTACTAGGATATAATAAGAAAGCATGTGGTTGATTTACTTGAAGAAAATGTTCCATGTTTTATGACCATAAAACACAAACACTGCAAATAATTTCAATTTTTTTTTAATTTCTGTGACATTCCCTGGCCTTCTTCAACCCGATATCAAGGCCTTCCACATTCAAACATGCCAAAGTGCCAGGATAAGATAGTTCATCTGTTAAAATGGGAAAAAAATGATATAAGAGAACTGAACATGCATATTGGAGCAAATCATTTTCACCGTAACTAAAGGCTGATAATTAAGGAATTTCCAATCCCTATCACTAGTTTGTACTGGTATTGTTTTCGTGGTTATTTAACTCCATATTATTAGTTGATACTTCTCAGTAAAAATTATTTGTTTTTAAAACTGTCAATATCGTCTAGTCATTGGTTTCAGCCCGTTATATATTTCCGCGCAGCCATTTTATCAAGCTTTATCTCGTTACTATGTGACCTGCTGGACACAACACAAAGATATTTTAGACGTTTGGCCATCGTCTGTAAACTGACACAAAAATTACCGGAAGTCCGGAAAACAAGAATTAATCACCGATTAAAAAACATGCATTTTTGCTTAATACACTTTTTATCTTACTCAAAATGAATCCATACCTGAAACAAGTCCACTGACATGAAGTTTAGAAATTAAACCAACTAATTGTGATGACTTACAGTGTACTGCTGCAGCTGTTGAAGTACTTCCTTCCATTTTAGTTTGTGTATTCTGGAAATGATAAAATATCAGCTATCTTACAATACTTAACTTGGGATATTTAGTGTGATCATGGCTTATTAAAGCATGTGTTAGACTGTTACACTATAGGGGTGTAACAATGTATCGGAAAAACCAGTATATCGCAGTACACAGGCCATATCGTATATATATATATATATATATAGTAGATAATAAATAAATAAGTCCTCTCGAAGGAAAATCCGGAATAAAAACAAATTTTTCAGATCGTCCGCTAGGCCTTTCTGCCTTCTAGGGCTTCTTCAGGCGGATTGATGTTTATTTATCACCGTTGGTTACATGACGTCATCAATATTTGTATAGTCAACAATTTTAGTGACGTCATGAATAAACAAGCATAGGGACGTCACAAACAATACCAAGACAGAGAAAACATCTACATACAATACATTGCAAAAATCATTGTACATTCAGGCTGGGTTTGAGGACTTTTATAAACATATTTTCTTTAATTTCTCTTGCAACTACATCGTCGCTATTCAGTTTGTTAATAGGTAACACATGAAAATCATCTTGAGAACATCGATGCATATGTTTGCTAACTTTTAAAAATCTTAGTTCATTGTCCTTCATTTGTTGTCTATGTACATTCATTCGTATTCTCAATTCACATCCGGTCTGTCCGATATAAAATTCACCACATTGTTTACATATTAAAGAGCAAATAACATTCTTAGAATTATAGTTAATGTCTGATCTAATTTCTATTTTGGAACCATTTGCAAAAACGTAGTCTTTACATTCAATGATAATTTTACATGTACCACACCTTGGTTTCTTACATTTTTTTACACCAGTGACAACATTTGTGGTATTCATATCAAATTTGGATGTACATAGTAAACGTTTCAAGTTTTAAGGTTGTCTTTTACAGTTTATAATCTTCTTATCAAAAATACACTTCATGTTCTCACTGTTTTTTCATAAAATTTACAAAATGTTTAACGACAGGAAACATATTACAATTATTTGGATTGTAAGTAGTAACAAATGGTATGATATCAGCATCTTTGGTGTTAGCTCTTTCTAAATTAANAATATGATAGTATTTATGCTATAAATCTCCATCATGATCATGACTGTAGCTAAAAAAAATTATAAATATACATCAAGAACAACAAAGAATAAAATAAATATCCAGTAAATGTCATTTTATTAAATGACGAACGATATGGCAGACATGGATAACAACACTGTCAACCATGTTGCATAAACATATTTACAACATCAACAATATCTTAAATATATATCAAAAAGGTGAAGCACAAGAATACAATACGCCACAATGTAATTAAAAATATCCAAATATTGTTACCAAACAATGCGGGCCTAGAATGTGAAGCTAAAAACTGCATGGGTGGGATGGTGGGAAAAAGAAATTCCGAGCAACTCTTCCACCTTGTAATTTTTTGTTGATATCACATGACATTAATCCGGATATCTGATTGGCTGAATGCCTTGACAAAATTAGTATGGGCGTACTCGAATATTCCGATGTACAACATAAATGTATTTATTGGTATAAATTGAATGTATGCTATAAATCTCATGTCATTTTATTTAATGACGAATAATATGGCAGACATGAAAAACAACAATGTCAACAATGTTGCATAAACATGTTTCCACCATAAACAATATCTTAAATATATATATAAAAAAAAAAAAGATGGAGCACAAGAATACGCCACAGGACTGGAATGATGTTAACATCTATATAATGATGTTAACATCATTCCAGTCCAGCCGCCATATATTTCGTAAAGAAATCAAAACCCTCCGTAATTATCCACGCACGCTTTCTCTTAAAACAGCCAATTAATATATGTCATCAACGTCCATACGTCAGGCAAAGTACTACTAATAACCTCACAGATCATTGAGATCAAGTTACTAACACTACCAGTATTGTAATTACAAGGCTTCGACACATGTTTGGTTCAATGTCAGATCAAATATATCAGATGTCTCATCTGATAAACACACTGACATGTTGTAGCCTTTGTGTGGCACCTATTTTCGGTGGGTATACCTATTGTCGGTGGGTATACCCATTTTCGGTGGGTATACCTATTGTCGGTGGGTTTACCTATTGTCGGTGGGTATACCTATTGTCGGTGGGTATTGTCGGTTGGTATACCTATTGTCGGTGGGTATTGTCGGTTGGTATACCTATTGTCGGTACCTATTGTCGGCGGGGATACCTATTTTCGGTGGGTATACCTATTGTCGGTGGGGATACCTATTGTCGGGGGGTATACCTATTGTCGGGGGGTATACCTATTGTCGGCGGGTATACCTATTGTCGGTGGGTATACCTATTGTCGTACTTATTGTCGGTGGGTATACCTATTGTCGGCGGGTATACCTATTGTCGATGGGTATCGCTATTTTCGGCGGGTATGCCTATTGTCGGGGGGGGTACCTATTGTCGGTGTGTATTCCTATTGTCGTACTTATTGTCGGTGGGTATACCTATTGTCGGTGGGTATACCTATTGTCGGGGGGTATACCTATTGTCGGCGGGTATACCTATTGTCGGCGGATATACCTATTGTCGGCGGGTATACCTATTGTCGGTGGGTATACCTATTGTTGGCGGGTATACCTATTGTCGGTGGGTCTACCTATTGTCGGCGGGTGGGTATACCTATTGTCGGCGGGTATACCTATTGTCGGTGGATATACCTATTGTCGGTGGGGATACCTATTGTCGGCGGGGATACCTATTGTCGGGGGGGATACCTATTGTCGGTGGGTGTACCAATACATATGTATGTCTAATTAACCGGTCAGGTTTCGTATATTTTATAAGTACGAGGTCGTACAAAGCTTGTTGGAAAGGTAGATCTATTCTTTAATTACACATTCATATATATTCGTGTGTGTTTTCCTGGTTAAGAAGAATTCTCCAGACCTTTTTGAACGTATTTTACCCGGGAATTCCATCCTTGAGATGAAAGACACTACCGACTCTTAGATGTCAGCTTCGTATTTTGACATTTGTCTTCAGCACAGAAAAGTCTATGATAAAACGAATACTATTATTGAACGATCGTAAACTTTCCTTTCCATAATAGCAACATACTAGGTTAATATGTATATGGCCTGCTTAAGGAGTTTACATGTCACAGTGATCTCCCTCCTCAAGAGCCTTTTCTGAATATTTAAGCTTAGTTATTGAATGGATAGAAACCAAGAATAATTATTTTGTTCCTGCTTACTGACAGTTAACTTTAACAATAATAAATATCCTATTAACTAATAAATTACAAAGCAGTGGCTTTTTACCCCCATAGACTTAAAGGTTTCTGGCGTAATCTTCATTTGATTTTTATCGATGTCAGTTTAGTGTTTGCCATGTTTAATCACGTGACCATTGACGACACACTGTTCGGGAGTTGACAGGTGATTTAATAATGGGCGCCACGTGTGGTGACAGGAGATATCATGATGGGCGCCACGTGTGGTGACAGGAGATAACATAATGGGCGCCACGTGTAGTAACAGGAGATAACATAATGGGTGTTACATATGGTGACCGGATATATCATGATGGGTGCTACATATGGTGACCGGATATATCATGATGGGTGCTACATATGGTGACCGGATATATCATGATGAGCGCCACGTGTGGTGACAGGAAATATAACATGATGGGTGCTGCATATGGTGAAAGGTGATATTATGATAGATGACACATTATAAACAGTAAACGCTTTGCCTGATACTTGTTATTATTGTGTAATGATATGTTGCCTACCCTTTTGTTTTGGAGTATCCTGGATTTCTGTTATTGTCTTTTCTTAACGATTACGGGTTTCGATGTTATGATGTTGTGGCATCTTTCTACTTTACCTAATGTCTCCATATTATTCAACATTGCCAAATGATTTATATTTCTTTGTTTGTATAGCTATATTAATGAAAGACGATATCTAAATGAATATGCAAAAAAAATCACTAAAAGGTAAAGTTATCATGACTTGTATGGTCACATCTCTAGCACACACGCAGGCATACACACATATGGAAATATTAGCCAGGTGGCATAGGACTAGTATTTAGCGCCGGATAAGGCAGCTCCTGCGAATTCCTCAAATTTGTATTGATCAATGTATATGCTAATTGTAATAAATGTATATTCATGTACTGTAAAGAGCTTTAGAGTGGCATATGATAGCTAAATAGGGCGTTATATCAAATGTTGTAAATTATCATTATTATCATTATAAAATCCACGCGTCTAAATAACTACGTATTGAAATATTGTGAAAACGTCATTATGACGTCATCACTAGACTTTTTTTATAACTCGTCGGTGAATTGACGCTTACTTTACACCCGTGGATTGCTAAATTGCGGGTGACGCCAAGGTTTCATATTTGCTTAATATTGGGTTTTTAATGCAGTTTAGGCATTTAACTACTTTCAGTAGGTGTTCATTGTCAATATGAATGCCATGAAAAGCGCTATTTTGATTGATTTTTTGTTGTTGTTTTTTTGTAATTTCCAGTTTGAATTTAACGTTGACTATGAATACCAACTCAAATTGTTTAATACTTTTAGTTGCCATTTTTATCATTTTTTATGTCATGGAGAACAGTTACAATGCATTTTGTTTAACGAAATGTATCTTATATGCTTGTTTAAGGAATGGGACCTGCGAATGAGGGTCAGTAGTATTAACCAATTCAATTATGACGACATTTTAATGTTGAGGTCAAAACGTGGGCTATGGCAACGCCATAGAGTGGTAAACATATCAGTCATAGAGTGGTAAACATATCAGCCATAGAGTGGTAAACATATCAGCCATAGAGTGGTAAACATATCAGCCATAAAGTGGTAAACATATCAACCATAGAGTGGTAAACATATCAGCCATAGAGTGGTAAACATATCAGCCATAGACATATGATAAATGTCATTGGATTGTACCATGAGAGTCGAGTCGAATCCAGTGACAGACATGAATAATTGATCTTATGGGCAACTGGAGTATGCTGATTCACTAAAACTGACGCAAGAATTACGCAACATGTAGCTAATTCTAAAAATCCGGAGGGCAATTAAACTCGGAAAGACACTCGTGGTCTCTTGAATCTACTTTTTTCCTATCATTGAAACTAGTCCTTAAAATCGGTATCTAGACAGTCGTAATGTCAAAAGAATGGCTGTTTAAAACGAGACTGGGACAGAACAGTAGATGCAGAAGTAAGCACGTGATAGAATGTGCGTGCTGTATCTAACAGCATTTTCTTAAGGCCGTTTTCTAAACAAACGACTAATGTGGAGATTTCTTGATAATCTAGAGGTTTCTTCTGTGCTATGTTCTTGATAATACCCATGAGACCAAAATGGATCATTGCTGTCAATGTAACACCTGTGGCCTTTTCCCTTTTTATCTCTTAACTTTGCTTTCCTTTTGGCGTTTTCTCCTCGTGCACATCTGGTCAGCCTGTTTGCAGAATATTGTACCTAAACGAATTATCGTTTTGTCGTGCCCAGGTTGTGAAATTTCACCGAGATGCATCTTAAATTAACCATAGATATTCAACTTCTTTTGTACGCACCGTCGTCATATAACCTTAGAAATATTAAATCAATATTCAATAAATCAATCAATAACGCGTGGCTCCATCGTTGTTAAATATTGCAAAAATAGTCTCATGTGTTTATCGCTACAATACTACAGTTGTACAAGCAATAACATATATATAATAAACAAAAACAAATTATTTCATGCACAATATCCTCCATACTTTTACCGGTAATAAATTCAAATTGAAAGACCGCGACGCGTGTATAATTTGTAAATTTAAAAAAAAATAGATAAATTAATCAAACGCAACAAATGCATCGAGAAAAGATTATTTTATACTATTTCTGGAAATTATGCTTGTTTTATTTATTTCCAAACGGTGTGTCGAAAGTACCGTAAATCTAGGGAGACTGTGTTACATCCTAGAGTTTCATAAGTCGTCTGTCTGACTAAAACTTTGTTCAAAAGAAATAAACTAGTCGGTCAGGTGTTTCGATTTATCAATAAGTTATATAACATCGACAGCAACAGATACCGGTTTACAAATATATAACAGTGGAATATATGGCCGTAATGGCACGAATTGGCGTTATAGTTCGAAATTGCAATAGGCAGACAACAAATGTCAGAGCTGATGTACGTTAGTAAGCAAACCCAAAACAATCACGTCGACGACATTGTTTAGCCACTCATTATAATTAGCTAGGTGAGTGAATATTTGTGTAAAATGATCAGTTCAGGAACAATATTTTGCTCCTGTTAGATGCAATAGCAAATTGAAATGTGTCCGTGACTGTTCAGCTCAACTTACGTTTTTAGATTTGAAGTTAAAATTTCAAGGTTGTGTTCTCAATATGGAACATTCTCGTTGAAAAGCACATTCACTTAAGCTGAAACCCCATATTAACTTTTTTTTTAAAGCGTTGCCAATTATTTTTCTTTGAAATGTTTTGTAATCCTTAAGAAGACGAAAATATTCATTAGTTCCCCTGTTTATCTCTTTGAAAGGAATGATTTTTAATGTTGCACATGGATTCAGTATACTGTAACAGTATAAATGTTTGCGGTGCAGAAATGTGGATATATCAACACGCGAATATGAATATGGTATCGTATACATTATATAGGTGACATTGATCTGATTAAAGGGTGACAGAATGAACATTTCCACGGGCGAACATTCCCACAGTAAGTAAGATAACATTGTAGACTAGAACATTGTTAGCTGACAACAACCGTCTTCTCTATTTAACTCAATGAAGACCACAATGTACCTAGGTCAACTAGAATACTGACAGGTCAGCAAGGGTCCCACAGTATGTCTGGCAGTGTATCTCCCGTATAAGCACCAAGCAAAATCAAAAGTGATCATTGACTGTTCAGAAAGGACCATTTACAATAATTTTTGACAGTATATGCCCTGTTCTATTTTAAAGAAACGGCAACGTTGACCTTTAACCCTTTTTAAAGCCCTATTGCACATGAACCATCCTGTAAAACACAAGATTTGGCCTTCTGTAAGGCCCTTATCTGATGTCTTTTTAACAGTGTATTCCCGGTTTGAGTTTTAGTAACAGCAACCTTGACCAAGACCATTATTGCACATCTGTGTATAATCACAATGTATCATCATAAGAAATTCTAGAAAGTTTGGCCTTCTGTTAGGGACTATTATACATTTTTTGCTGTTTATTCCAAATTCATTTTATTTTGTAACAGTGACCTTGACCTAAGGAGCTTTTTAAACCACTATTACACATCTGCACAACACAGTGTATCACCATGTGAAATTTCAAAAAAATTGGTCAAATGGATCATGAGATGATCTCCGGAAAGACAGACGTAAGGACGGACCGTGATTACTATAGGGCACTCGTAATTTTCGGGGCCCTAGTTAAAACGTACCTACACATTTTGACTTAATCAAACATGGCGGGCTTGGTTGTTTCAGTTTATGAAAGTACAATTACGGCCAATATTGTTTTTAATAAAAAGTTGTAATGCTTTGTGAATAGTAACAAAATGAAAATTATTAAAAGAAAGACAGATGTATAAATTGTGAAAGAAGTTCAATCCATTACTTTCAACACTGTTTTTTTCATAATCTTTAATGCAAAAAGTATTCATATCATGTATCATCCACGTGAAAACTCCCATTGTGTAATTAAACCCAACCGTGGTAAATATATCGCAATAAGCGGTCAAAGGTCACGTGTCTTAATGAAAATATGTGTATCCAGTAATATTGTTTTGTGTACTACACACCTCTTCCCGATTTTCAATCGTGACCAAAAGTGCTTTCTATTGTAATGTATTGACCATACGGAAAGTGACTTACGCGTATTCTAGGCATTTATTGAGATGTTTGTAATTAATTTTTGTCGCATACTAGTACGTTCTTGGCATGTTTTCAGATGCAAGCAATAGACAACCCCTCATGTCTGATGCTGCTATATCTATTAATTTCCAGTACATCATCACCATTATGTTTTCTATGTCTCTGTATGCCCAAGTCGTAGTTTAATTTTGATAGAACAGCCCTCGGCTGTAGGCTTTCTCGGTAAATCAGTGGTGATGGAAAATGGCAGCAAATCCATTTGTCATGAAACTCTCAGGAAGTGAAAACAAAGCTCGTGGAATTAGGTACCTAGAAAGGAACACCAGCAAAACTGTGCTATCTATAACCCTCCAAATATCCCCAGCTCAGAACAATTTTATCCTAAAATGCTCTGGCCTCCATCATATCTGCTAATGACAACAATGGCGCTGTGATGATTGTCGGTACTCTCAACGTAGTCTCCCCGACCTCAGCGGTCTAAAATCCTGCCAGCACTGCTGCTTTATGGAAATTAATGAGAAGGAAAATCTAGATAATATTTGTGTGTGGAAGAATGCGCTGTGTGTTGGTCGGGCACCTGGTGTGCGATTCGTCTGCATGGCTTTATGATTAACCTGTCTTTGTTTGTTTTCTCTCTCCAGAGAGTGACCATTGTCATGGTGTTGCCGGGTCCTTGGATTATGACGACCACGTCCCTCCCTTGCCCACAAGGAGAAAAACAACTGCCGGTTTGGGTCCAACACTAATTAGAGGAACAACCCTTGACAGGGACAAACGTCACCGAGCATCGCTTCCAGCTCAAATCAGCAGTGAATACAGCATACAAAATGGGAGATCCCCAGCGAAGCGAAAGAGGGACAGCTTCTTGAAAAGGAGACACAACTCTGCCTCAGCAATACAGCTATCAACTGTGTGTAGTAGTGTACCGTCGAGTCTGTCCAGTATGTCCGAGTGTAATGAAGATGGAAATGGACATACGGACGACGTTAATATCTCAAATACAAATGACCCTCAGTCCCAGGCATTTATTCGTCTCCATTCCAGCACAGACGACTCGTCGTCTAAATGCAGTCGGAAAGGGCGTCCCGTGCACAGCAATAGTTGTCCCCACATCGAGACGACGTCTTATCAAATGTTTGATATCGTGGGCGACGAGTCGGGGATCAGATTTCCGTGGCAACGTGATGCGTCGACGCAGTGTAATATTCAAATAGAACGAGGGAAATATGTAAAATCGAGAAGTGTAGATGCTTCGTCATCTTCGAGCTCAAGTCTGACCCCTCCAAACACTCTATCACTGTCCTATTTAGACTGTGGAAACAGAGGAGGCCAGGGAATCGTACGGCCGCATTCTATTGGGTGTCTGGAAGGAACAGTTCACGAAGGGGAGATAGAGAGACTGAGACAGGAGCAGGCTCGTAAGGCAAGGAAATCAGACTCTTTCCTTCAAGTTTCGCCGAGGTCGCTGAGGAAACGCGCTTCCTTTGCGGTCTCTGACGAACATGGCTCCGTGTCAGATCTTGGCTCAATATCGGAAAATCCTGATATCGAAGGGTAACGTAATTTTCTTTTTCATCTTCTATTGTTGTCTAAATATAATTGATATTTAGCTTCTTGAATGTATTTAAACATCATGCCACTTTAATGCGTGTTCCCCTTCAAGTTTATGGAATCCTCCTGACTAGCGACGCTTTGTAAAGTGGATGACAACAACAATTTTTCAATATAATTTGAATGCTATTAATTAACACGTCTAAAAGAACACTAACGCTGTTTGAACTTGTATCAATTTTATAACTTATTAAAATATTTCTTATAAGTTCACATGATATTTGATTTTGAAATGGGGTCGTAAATTCTTCTGCTTAAGAACACAAAAGAAAATGCCTTTTTTCTTCTTCTTTTTTTTATTAAATATAAATTTTAACATTATTTTGATTAGATTAATAATCTTAATAAGAATTTAGCCCTTATCTAAATATCTTAATATGGTAGCCAACTGTGTTTTTATAAGATACTTGATATATAATGTAATCATTTATAATGTTTAAATTAATTTTGTGTTATTTTATTATTAGTGTAACGTTTGTTCCATTACACATAGAGTTGTGCATCATCAACTTATCATGTACGATTGGTATTCCTTTTTTCAGTCGAGATTTCAGTTTGGAGGAAAGTCATATGGCCGATCTGTCTTCTGAACTTCGCCGTATTGCTCTAAAATCTGCCGAACAATACCGAGACATCAACATCCTTTCGTCGCCTCGGGTGTCACCCACGATATTCGATGGAAGCAATCAGAGACATTCCGGGTCTGATTCGGACGACTGCTCCGGGCCAGGTAAATTTTACAAAATGGAACTGAAATTAATGTATTTGGAGGAAATGAAAACGAATGTGTATTTAAACGCATTTTATATATTAAGACGTCATATAAATATATATTGCTGTCGAGAGACAGAGTCAGCTAGACCAGTGACGGATATGTGGGAAGAGAATTAACATATATAAGGGCCTGGGAAGAAATTGGATCGGTTATTTAGGATCCCCAATATCACTACCAAGTACTATTTATTTGTTATGCTCTGTATTGTTTTCATGACAACTAGTATTACATATCATTTCTAAAAAGAAAACCATAGCTTGCCGGATTTATAACAAAATTTAAAAACAAAATGAAACAGAGAAAAAATGTTGTTTGTAAAAAAATACGATGTGACTATACTAGGGTTCCAATCCCGGACTTCTGATCATTATACTATCGCTCTAACTAAGTGAGCTACATGTACCTCGTCACTTGTAGTAGCCTGCTCTAGTATAGCCGAAACGAAAATAAGGGAGGTAACTGTATTTATGAAATTCTCAATTGTTGTGCAACTCTAGGGGTTTGGACCTTGTTGTGGAGTTTTATAGACGGCACTTATGTTTGTGTTCGAATTATAGTTTCGCTGACTGTTGTGTATTTGTTTAATGGTTACTATACTAAATTAATTCGATAATAATCATCTGTCTCTGCAATGCATTAGGAGGATATTGCAATAACGAATTAAAGGAATTTTCAATTTGGAGTCCACTGTAACACGGCGTGATGTGTATAAGGTTTGCTCTACGGTCATAATTAAAAGCGAACCCGATTACGGAGGCGGCCATCGAAATTATTTATGTTCCTCACCCCGTGTCTGAAATTACGTTGTGCCTGTCAGAAAGTTTGGGATGTTTCAAATGTTTTGAAAGCGTTAATTGTAGTAAAAGATAATTGCTCCTGTAAACGAAGAGGGGAAATGAAGCTTTTTTTTTTTTTTTTTTTTTTTGAAGAGTGCAAAATGTTTGATAGAAAAAAACAATATCAAAATAATCGTGTGGATCATATGAAAATTGTAGAAAAGTGAGTGACTGTTTTGTTTTCTTTGTTCCAATATAAACCAGCATTATTTTTCGTAATTTAGCTTTATTTTATTAACTGACTGTCCAGTAATTTTCTTTCTGTCCCGTGATGTATATAACTTGACAAAATATTGTAGAAAGGCCCGTATTTAGACAAGATATTTAAATAATGTTGTTTTATTAATTTATAGTGAAGCAGGAATTCCTAATTTCTTTTAAATTTAGTCATAGGTTTTCCATATGTATCTCTTTTATATGAAAATTATATTTTCCTTCACCAATATTTGCATCTAGATATTTTTGATAAGAGCTAGTTTGAAAAGTAGATTTTTTCTATGTAGATATGGAGCTTATAAAGAATACCAGTATTTTGCTGTATGTGTCAAGGTTTGTAGCCGCGCCGTGAGTTCAGAGTAAATTACATTTAATCGTTTTACCTCTGAAATAGAATTTATATTAAAGAGATGGATTACCAGTTAATGCACGTTGCCCGTTGATGCGGGTTCGAATTAACTTTTATTGAAAAACAAACTTGTTTGCCGGGTCAGAAACGGAAATGGTTTTGTACTTCCGTTCGATTCTTACATAATTATAATGTTGTATCCCGCAGCCATCGCACGTATCTCTGTGACGGTCGATGCGCTTACCAACCTAAGACAATTAATTATTCATTGTGACGATTACAATGCAGCACGGAAATATGAATTATGCAAAATCGACCAGACTGCAATGATTATAACAACGTTGAGTAGGATACATTACAAATGGCGGCTGGCACTCTGGCGTACCCAGGGGAATCTGGTAATGTTATGGTCCTGACTGGGTTTAGTGTAAAAATGCAATCACTGTCATCAACAGTCAGCGTCCTTGTATTGATAATCTGACGCAAAGTACACATGGGTCTTTATGTGACGGAGTTTCACAAATCAGACCAAAGTTTGGTCGCAAGGGAGTCATTCCATATGATATTGAGATTGCATAATATATGTACGTTTCATGATGTTTTAGGTTGGTTTTTTTCATCTTTCTAATTATCAATCGCGACAAAGTGCTAGCTGCGTATGTCTTACTAAAAGAGTGTTTGATGATTGACGAGTGTTGTCTGGGAACGCCATCGCGAGACTCTCGATGAAGGATCCGGTTTGGTCACGTGTCATGATCAATCTTTTTTTCCTTCTAGGCGCGGTAACTCTCGGGATTATATATTGATATCAGTTTGCCGCTTACCTATTAAATATGACGAGTCATGGCCAATGTAACGAATAGTTTTAATATCATGTATCAATATTTATTTTTTGTCCAATGCCAGCTGTCATGATGTGTTAATTTCACAAAGAGAAAATCGAGAGTTTTCTCTCAATAGTGCCGCAATTGAAACCGCCATGAAATAACTGATGACATATCCACTTAAAATGTTATTATATTAGTATGAACTCAATCATAAATATCTGTGACCCTGTGATATTTATAGCTGATTTTTATACATGTCAGTTTTCGTTGATTGACGCTCGGATCAATTCAGTTTTCGCTGATTAACCTACTAGTCATATTTTGAATATTGAATTTTGAATAGACAAATAATCCCTATACAGTACCAGATAGTTAAATAATCCCTGTACACAACCGTCCGTCAAAGTACAACCTCATTCAACTTCATATATTTCAATTTATTTCGAACGGATTTTATAGGAAATAATATTGTTATTTGACATGATGAATAAGGTATATTTGGCTATGTTCTTAAATGTATATCATTATTTGAAACTTTCTTATTAAAGTTTTGATCTTTTGATGTGTTTTATTCCACAGATTCACAGTCCAGGAAATATCTTACAATACCGAGAAAGGTAGGTAAAATCGATAATTTCTGATACTGTTCGCAACACTGATTAATAACAAGGTTTGGCTTGCTTAACCAACATCTCAAATATCATATATTCACTATTCCTGACATTAGACTCATGTCGAGCGTGTATATGAAGACTCTTAATTACCAGACTCTTTGATTTATTGACACAAATAATACAAGAACATTACTGACTTCTTCGTTTTGAAAATGTTTTCTTGTTCAGATGGCGTGTATTTTCAAATACTATACAATTTATAATCTTCATTTACGTCACTGCAACAAAATGTGTAAAAAAAAAAAAAAAAAACTTGTAAGTGCACTGTCGCAATTTATTCCTGGAAGAAATAGTGGGAATACTGGAAACATGGCCACACTAATAATTTAGTAAGGAGTTGTTTGCCTGAGGGAACCACTATACTTAGTTTGACCTTCTTAGAAATCAAAGCAGAATCGGTTTTTTATGGGAAAGCAACGTCTATTGTTCCTATGCCGCTGACAAGCCCACGGCAGTAGTTTTTTTACACCAATGATTTCGTGTAATGGCGGAATGACTATAGCTCAATGACAAATGGCGGTATTTGTCATTTTATTGAATTTTCGTCTAGAACACTGTACTGCCGATATTTGTTAAGGAATATGACTTGAGAGCTTTGCGGCAAATCTTCGTTGGTGCTTTATGTTATGCTTGCGGGAAGAGCTCGTGCTGGTGCTTTGTTAAACTCTATGATTTAAAAAGAAGTGTCTCACCTTAGGGAAATGTAGTCATGAACAGGAACAAAATGGATGTCCTATGTGTGTTTCATACCGTTAATTCTAGAGGGTAGCCTCCCCTTACAGATTGATAGAGTTTGGCGTTGGATGTGCAGGTAAACCACATCGCGTCAATACTTCCCTACTTAAAAGAGTTACGTGTCAAGTACGATTTTTTCCGGAGTAGAAGCACAAGATACTGAAGAAGATATTGTCAAGAGACCAGTAAATAAAACAGATAACTTTTCGTGTATAGTATGACAAAAATTCATCTAGAGATTGATGGTAAATTAACGTGTGGTTAGCCTGCGACACCCGGAAACAGTAGAATAGGGATGGAGAGCAGACAGTTTACTAGCAGCTGATCGCCAATACATGACGTAAGGTTTTAGGAACATGGTAGTTCTCCGGGCAACGGAAAAACATCCTGGAAACAATTATCTGAGTAAGTCGGTGTAATTCAGTATTAGAAGTACCTTCATATCTTCAGAGTCTCAACTTAACACGAGAATGAAAACTTGGGTACTACTAAAGCATCTGTAGTGTAGCAGTGTGAAACACGGAACCAAGTGTTGTACATCCTTGAGATTCCGTGGCCTAAATAGTACGATTCGTCGGGTTTACAATGAAAAGAAATGTATACCGCCTCTGTACTTGCTACTTTAAAGATGATACTAGAAGATATATGCGTACTTATTTATATCTTGCTGATAATTTTATCTGTATCGCATGGCACTCGCGCAACTCTAGCGGCTTGGACTTGTCCATTTGTTATGGGTTTTGTTGTCGTTAACCGCGTTAAATAATATCATTGCAGTTTTTTTTCATAAGTCAATATATACCATTCCATTAAGAACATTGGTATAAAAACGACTCTGTGCAAAAGAAAGAATAAGACAATGACCGACAAGTAGAAACATAATAAAAGTAAAAAGTGGTATATACAGTTATAGAATAGAACAAAAGAAGTTGTCATGCTATTGTCCCAGAAGCCGTACTGTTTCCTCAAGGCAGAGGGAAATGGTTCGTCTTGAGGGGACATTGAAATTACTATTCCACAGGAGTTGTATATATCTATTACTAATTTATTATAGCCACGCAAATCAAATATGTAGATTAATTGATTGTGTCAACATTCCCGTTGCGATAATTGTTTGTTTGATCGGAAATAGACCTGATCGAGAGGAACCAGGAGATTGCTAGAATCTTTATCCCGAAATCGTAATTTATCTAAACTCTGTTATCATACTGATATAAACTACGCAGACATTTTTGAAATACAATAATCCAAGCCGCAATTGTCTGGAAATCTATCGAAAGCAATCTCTACTCTTTCACTATTATCAGTCGTGATGTCTCGATCAGTGATCGATTACATACAGACTGAAGGGTCAAGGTCGAATACTTACTCTGCCCACCTGTCACCAGATTGGCTCGGTCCACATGGCGTAATGATATTAATGTAGGCGGGGCGATAGCCATGTGATTGCAGTGTCCTTTTTTCGTTGGTTCATTATGACAAGGATACAGTCCTGAAACTATAGCCCGGTAAAATGAACTATATTTTCATATCACCGGGATGTTACATTTCTACCACAATACGCTGTGTTATTCCACTCTCAGATCATTGTATACACACGCAGACTGTTAGATAAATATGAGTTATATACCACACGTGGTATATGACCTTCAAGAGTTTTGATTGGTCGAGAAGATGAATCTTGGCCGGGAAGACTTTTTCCACGTGCTTTTTGCCACCTGCTGTTTTGTTTACGTCGTCGGCTGTTAACATTCGACAAATGTTGGTGACTTTGTGAGGTTATGCGGAAAAGGGGGTTATTAAGGCAATATTAAAAGATGATACTTAAAGATTTGATCGTTAGTTTCAGGCAAAATTGCTACAGACGCTCGATATCGTTTCGACGTCACACCGTCGCGTGTCCAGGTCGTGAAACCAAAACAAGATCGATCTGTCACAGTGTCGAGAAATATTTCGTTCTCCCAACGTCCCGTTATCGCTATTTAGACGGTCTGACTATGGCTGAACTTTCACTATAAACGTCAACCATAGAACCGTCACGAAGAAACGTAGGCCTATGGTTTTGGATATTGAAAGCGATAAGTTCGTCTACAACGGTTTTATCACTTGGCGGGAGGCAGACTTCTTACGATATGCTTACGCGCATCTAGTCCGTGCTTAATTTATATAATTTAATGAATACTGCTACTCTCAATATTTAAAGTCATTCATCTATATTTTTTTTTTTTCATTAAGTTGTTGCCAAAACATTTATTTTGACAATAATTAAATTTGTAAAAAAAGAAGTCATTTTTGAATATTAATGAGTGACTTTTTACATATGGGTCATATCACTACGCCAGCCTTGTCAACAAACACATGTGTGTATGTTATTTCCGACGGATAATGAGATTGTGGTAGAATCAGTTGTGTAACCTCTTTATATATGTTGACCAAGGATAGTATTATGTATTGTCGTGTAACAGGTTCTTTTATGGGAACAAATACGCGATGTGAGTCGACATTGACCGGTAAAAATCATCATACATTTTGCATATATATTACAAACTTTTTATTGAAACTTTTTACTATTTACACTAAGAAACATGCGGGTATTTGTTTTAATTAAACTTTAACTTTTAAGTACTTAAAGCTATTCGTGAACGAAATCTTTAATTTCTTTCTTTAATCACATTATCAAGACTCCGAATGTCAGCATTCATTTGAAATCTCCAGGGATCGCTCTCGAGGAAAGTCGATATAATTAGTAAACAGTAGTAAATCTTACGTCTCTTTTTCGTTCAAAGATCAGCATATTTAACGTTATATGGGATCTTGCCTTTCGTAAGACGATCGTGTGTAATGAATTTTGATTACAGCACCGCGGGATGTCAGACTTTCTTACGCCATTGAATTACGCAGACCGCTATAATCATGTGCATTTCTCGTGGAAATATACAAAAGTCCCTTTATCGGGCAATATTCTTGGCTGTATTGCAATGAAACAACACTTATGGAGTAAATATATCAAACAATAGTACAGGTCAAAGGTTAACTTCCTGTTTGAACAAAGTTAGTCACGCTCTGTCCAGTCTTATTACAAGGCAACACATTCTATTGAGGTGATAATGTTTATCAGTTGAGATGGTGAGTGTTTGAGTGGACGCGGTACATGAGTTGACGCGGTGAGTGTATGAGTTGACCCAGTGAGTGTTTCAGTTGACGCGGTGAGTGTATTGAGTTGACGCGGTGAGTGAATGAGTTGACGCAGTGAGTAATTGAGTTGACGCAGTGAGTGCTTGAGTTGACGCAGAAAGAGTATGAGTTGACGAGGTGAGTGTATGAGTCGTCGTGGTGAATGAATGAGTTGACGCGGTGAATGTATGAGTTGACGCGGGGAATGTATGAGTTGACGCACCGAGTGTATGAGTTGACGCGGTGAGTGTATAAGTTGACGCGGTGAGTGTATGATTTTACACTGTGAGTGCATGAGTTGACGCGATGATTGTATGAGTTGACTCGGAGAGTGTATGAGTTGACGAGGTGAATGTATGAATTGACACGGTGAGTGTATGAGTTGACGCGGAGGGTGTATGAGTAGACGAGGTGAATGTATGAGTTGACGCGGTGAATGTATGAGTTGACGAGGTGAATGTATGGGTTGACACGATAAGTGTATGAGTTGACGCGGTGAATGTTTGAGTTGACGAGGTGAGTGTATGAGTTGACGCGGTGAATGAATGCGTTGACGAGGTGAATGTATGAGTTGACGCGGTGAATGTATGAGTTGACGCGGTGAATGTATGAGTTGACGCGGTGAATGTATGAGTTGACGCGGTAAATGTATGAGTTGACGTGGTGAATGTATGAGTTGACGAGGTGAATGTATAAGTTGACGCGATGAGTGTATGAATTGACGTGGTGAGTGCATGAATCGACGCGGTGAATGTATGAATAGACGCGGAGAATGTATGAGTTGACGTGGTGAGTACGCGGTGAGTGTATGAGTTGACGCGACGGGTGCATGATTTGCCGCCGTGAGTGTATGAGTTGAGGTGCTAATGTTTGAGGTGAGGAGGTGATTGTATGAGTTGACACGATGAGAATATGAGTTGGTGTTGTGAATTTATGTTATTAGGCGTGGAATGTATGAGTTTATGGTGTGTGTGTGTGTGTGTGTGTGAATTGAGGCAGTTAGTGTATGAGTTGAGGCGCCGAAAGTATGAGTTATGTCACTGATTTTATTAATTGAGTCCGTGTGTTATTGAGTTGAGGCGATGAGTGTATGAATTGAGGCTGAGAGTGTATGAGCTGACGAGGTGAATGTATGAGTTGACGCGGTGGGTGTATGAGTTGACGCGATGAGTGCTTGAGTTGACGCGGTGAAGGTATGAATAGACGCGGAGGGTGTATGAGTTGACGAGGTTAATGTATGAGTTGACGCGGGGATTGTTTGAGTTGACGAAGTGAGTGTATGAGTTGACGCGGGGAATGTATGAGTTGACGCGGGGAATGTATGAGTTGACGAGGTGAATGTATCGGTTGACACGATAAGTGTATGAGTTGACGTGGTGAATGTATGAGATGACGAGGCGAATGAATGAGTTGACACGGGGAATGTATGAGTTGAGTATGAGTTGACGCGGAGGGTGTATGAGTTGACGAGGTTAATGTATTTGACGCGGAGGGTGTATGAGTAGACGAGGGGAATGTATGAGTTGACGCGGGGAATGTATGAGTTGACGAGGTGAATGCATGAGTTGACGCGGTGAATGTATGAATAGACGCGGAGGGTGTATGATTTGCCGAGGTTAATGTATGAGTTGACGCGGGGATTGTTTGAGTTGACGAGGTGAGTGTATGAGTTGACGCAGTGAGTGTATGAGTTTACGCGGTGAGTGCGTGAGTTGACGCGGTGAATGTATGAATAGACGCGGAGGCTGTATGAGTTGACGAGGTTAATGTATTTGACGCGGAGGGTGTATGAGTAGACGAGGGGAATGTATGAGTTGACGCGGTGAATGTTTGAGTTGACGAGGTGAGTGTATGAGTTGGCAAGGTGAGTGTATGAGTTGACGCGGTGAATGTATGATTTGCCGCGTTGAGTGTATGAGTTGATGCGGTGAGTGTATGAGTTGACGCGGGGAGTGTATGAGTTGACGCGGTGAGTGTATCTGAGGGGGTTAATGTATGAGTTGACGAGGTGAATGTATCGGTTGACACGATAAGTGTATGAGTTGACGTGGTGAATGTATGAGATGACGAGGCGAATGAATGAGTTGACACGGGGAATGTATGAGTTGAGTATGAGTTGACGCGGAGGGTGTATGAGTAGACGAGGGGAATGTATGAGTTGACGCGGTGAGTGTTTGAGTTGACGCGGTGAATGTATGAGTCGACGCGGTGAATGTATGAGTTGACGCGATGTGTGTTTGAGTTGACGCGGTGAATGAATGAGTTGACGAGGTGAATGTATGAATTGACACGATAAGTGTATGAGTTCACGCGGTGAATGTATGAGTTGACGTGATGAGTGTATGAGTAGACCCGGAGGGTGTATGAGTTGACGAGGTTAATGTATGAGTTGACGCGGGGATTGTTTGAGTTGACGAAGTGAGTGTATGAGTTGACGCGGTGAATGTATGAGTTGACGAGGTGAATGCATGAGTTGAGACGGTGAATGTATGAGTTGACGTGATGAGTGTATGAGTAGACCCGGAGGGTGTATGAGTTGATGAGGTGAATGTATGAGTTGACGCGGTGAGTGTATGAGTTGACGCGGTGAATGTATGATTTGACGCGTTGAGTGTATGAGTTGACGCGGTGAGTGTATAAGTTGACGCGGTGAACGTATGAGTTGACGCGATGTGTGTTTGAGTTGACGCGGTGAATGAATGAATCGAGGTGGTGAATATATGAGTCGAGGTGGTTAGTGTATGTGATAATGCTTGGAACGTATGAGGTGAGGTGTTGTGGTGAATGTATGAGTTGACGTGGTGAGTACGCGGTGAGTGTATGAGTTGACGCGGCGGGTGCATGATTTGACGCCGTGAGTGTATGAGTTGAGGTGCTAATGTTTGAGGTGAGGAGGTGATTGTATGAGTTGACACGATGAGAATATGAGTTGGGGTTGTGAATTTATGTTATTAGGCGTGGAATGTATGAGTTTATGTTGTGTGTGTGTGTGTGTGAATTGAGGCAGTTAGTTTAGGAGTTGAGGCGCTGAAAGTATGAGTTATGTCACTGATTTTATTAATTGAGTCCGTGTGTTATTGAGTTGGGGCGCTGAGTGTATGTATTTAGGCTATAAATGAGTTGAGACGGTGAGTGTATGAGTTGAAGCGGTGAGTGTATGAGTTGAGGCGGAGGGTGTATGAGTTGAGGAAGTTAATGTATGAGTTGACGCGATGAGTACATGAGTCGACGCGGTTAATGTATGAGTAGACGCGGAGGGTGTATGAGTTGACGAGGTGAATGTATGAGTTGACGCGGTGAGTGTTTGAGTTGACGCGGTGAATGTATGAGTTGACGCGGTGAGTGTATGAGTTGACGCGGTGATTGTATGAGTTGACACGATGAGAATATGAGTTGGGGTTGTGAATTAATGTTATTAGGCGTGGAATGTATAAGTTTATGTGGTGTGTGTGTGTGTGTGTGTGTGTGTGTGTGTGAATTGAGGCAGTTAGTGTATGAGTTGAGGCGCTGAAAGTATGAGTTATGTTACTGATTTTATCAATTGAGTCCTTGTGTTATTGAGTTGAGGCGATGAGTGTATGAATTGAGGCTATAAATGAGTTGAGACGGTGAGTGTATGAGTTGAGGCGGTGAGTGTATGAGTTGAGGCGGTGAGTGTATGTATTGAGGCTGTGAATGTATGAGTTGACGCGGTGAATGTATGAGTTGACGCGGTGAGTGTATGAGTTTAGCCACTGAGTGTATGAGTTGAGGTGGTGAGTGTATGTATTGAGGAAGTGAATGTATGAGTTGACGCGGTAAATGTATGAGTGGAGGCGGTGAGTGTATGTATTGAGGCGGTGAATCTATGAGTGGAGGCGGTGAGTGTATGTATTGAGGCGGTGAATATATGAGTCGACGCGATGAATGTATGAGTGGAGGCGGTGAGTGTATGAGTTGAGGCGCTGAATGCATGAGTTCAGGAAGATATTGTGTGTCGATAATGCATGTGTTATGGACGTGGATGTGTTCAGGAGATGAGTGTTTGTGCTGACAGCCATCAGACATGATATCTCAAGCGCTTTCATTGCTTTCATTCTGATATATACGTTAATATTCTAGTATGGCCATCACCTCTCCCATCTATGTGTTTTAATAGCCGGTTTATCATTAGAATGTAGATAATTGATTAATTGAACATTAATATTGCCGATCCTTCGGAAACCTGACCACCGATGACCGGAGGGGCTTAAGCGTTTATGATCAACTGCTAGTGTCATGACAAAGTGGTGACAATTGATTTTCCGCCACAGCGAAGGGGCGCGCTACAGTATTTAGTGGCGCTACTATTTCACCTGTTCTGTAAAATCCCGGGGGCACCTTTTACAGATGCTGTGTCTGAGAAGTCATTTTATACAGTACCACTCAGTACAGTTCTGCTGAACGACAGTCGCTGGCACTGGTGATGGGTAGAATTTCCATACTGAAAAAAACAGCACTAATGTTTATTTCCTTCGTTTAAAGCTGTTCATTTGTGTTGTGTTATCGACTGCAATTGATTCGGCAATTTCACCCTGTCATCTCGTATTCTGAACCTGTTTAAATGCTTCAGCACACGAGACTGAAGTGACAATTGGGTTGCTTTGCGAAGCATCCATTAGCCTGAAATGGCTCTTCTCATTTCCAATGTGATAATAGAACGTCTGTGGAAGTGTTTTCTGGATTTTGCGATTTCGTTCAGGATAAATTTCACTACCAAGTAATTATTGAGGTGTGTGCTTTGTGATTTTCATCGTTAACGCTAAATGGATTAATGATGGCAATATGTGATTAATTATATCGGATTAAAAATGTCTGAAAGTTTTTTACATGCTATGGAGCTAAAACATTTTCCTAAACGTATCCACCTATTGATTTGTATGCGTTTGTTTCGTAAACCAACGACTTCACTTTTTATGTGGTACACACTTGAAATGCAATGGCAGAAAATGGCCATCTTGGTGTAAAAGAATTCCGTATTGACGAAGGCCCAATGTCAACTTTACCAAGGTCAAAATCAAAACAAAAACGTCGTAGAGCTCTATGGCGGGCTTACACCGTCGACGTCACGTGTCACGTGGCTCAGCTTCCCGTCCTTTCCGAGGGCTCGGTATGTTCATTTGTCACGTGGTTAGCAACCGTTGATATGCACATTTTATTGATATGTTTTTATTATCACCAGTGTATAAATGTTATGGAACTGTATGCATTTTCTGTAAAGTTAACTATACATTCTGTTATATATCAATTTCATTCCATATAAATTCACCAAGTTTACATTTGCATCCCCATCGTCGACGTTACACAAACACCATCTGAGGTTTGATATCATTCATGATGGACTTGTTGCCGCTACGAAAAAATATACTGAACGATCAGGCGCTCGATAAACAACAGAAAAGTATACTAGACTTTAACAAAATGATCATGACTCTAAGTTGTATCTTTTTTTATTTCTTTTTCAGAACTCTCGTCGACGCTCCTCGCTCAGTCTGACTAGCGTGTCGGATGAGAGTGATGTGGAACCGTCACCACCCGTGGCCAGACGAGGGAGGCGCGCTGCCATTGTTGACACCAAGGTAAGACTTTCACGTCGTGTCAATCATACATATATTGTCTGTATGTATATGTAATTAAACTATACTAGATCTGTTTAACACCACTATAAAATGACATTTTAAGAATGTCGATTATGTAATTTATGTATAATACTGTACATTTTTTTAGTAAAGTGTCTCATAAGTCTTTCATCGATGGACTCTCGATTGTATCCACGTGTATATGTTCTCACGACAAACCCCGAAAATACAGTGTGATAAATTATTATTATCTTATCTATTTATCTGTAAGGAATGGAGATGGTATTTCACTATATCAATGTTGTGAGAGTGGCTAAAACTGCACACCAATTGTATACCAAAATTTTAGCAAAGGCCGTTAATGTTTAGAATGAAAGAAATTTGTACGAATATTGGCAAAGTCCACTTCTAGATTTGTAATTCTTAATGTCGTCATTTTGAAGTGAAACATCAAACACTGTGTTCTCAATATAGCAATTAGACTTTCGAAAACAAGTCCTGGTCCGTAGTCCTAAAAACATTCCTATATTCAAGCATGGATTCTGTGCTCAAACCAGCTTTATTGTAACTCACTTAAGTCATATCAAACGATCAAAAAGTCAATGATGAACACTGAAAACAGTGTTCGGCTTTTTTGCCAAATCCTTGACTGAATCATTTTTAACCGGAAGAAGAAAATAGGCTTGAGCACAAAATCCATGCTTGAGCACGGGCCCTGATAATTCATCTAGAGTCATGGTGCACACTGTGGCTTTGCAGATCACGTGTGCAAATACTAGCTAGTCATGGTTCTTGTTAAAAGTAATATCTGCAATACGAGAATGATATGTGTGAATAATATAAACAACTTATGCAGTCATTTTGATATTTAGTTTCACTTTTGAAATGTTAGCATGCTGGAAAATATTTCAGGAAATTGCATTAAACTCACATTAAATGTGCGACACTAGAGCGACAGTGACCGTCTAACAATCATTTAATTGCTTCCTTCAGTTAATAATTCTTTGCACGTTCCTGTGTGTTATGCACTGGGTTGTTTGAAGATGGAACTGTTTATCACAGACCACAATCGTATGCCTTATAAAAAAAGTTTGTAACACAAGTCAGACAGAAAAACATATAAACCAAATGTTGACGACGCAGAGGTCGGATTAGTGTCTGTTCAATGTGTCTGGCATTTGGTGTTCGTTTAGTGTATTCTGTACAAGCTCTGGAAATTGTCTCACGATTCTCCTAAAAAATGAACAAATGAACAAGCATAATCTAACACTAAATGAACGCAATATTTTTTTTTGATATGCATGTCAATCAACCGAAATCGCTCGGTTAAAATGTCGCAATAAACTTCTTCAAAGGGACAAAAACATATTTTATCAAATGAATATGTATCAGTACTGTTAAATTTACTAATATCTAGCATGAAAGAAAACTGCTGTCTCGATTCATGATAATTTGTCTATGGATTATATTCCATGGTTTCTAGTCTTATTAGTATATCAAACTCAATGCTTCTTTATTTCAGAACTTTGGCGATGTCTCCCCGACAACGCTCTCACCGGAAGTATCCCCTAGCAATTCCTGTGACGAAGGCGATAATGCAAGGTAGTTAAGCATAATGTTGAAATCATGCAGTAGTTCGTGTGTGTGTGTGTGTTTGTTTGGGAGGTTTCCGCTATTTCAAGTACTACCTTTGGGTTTGGCAAGTATATTGATGTCTGAGATACTTTCTGGTGTGATACATGTGTAAAAAACCATATATATTTTATGATTGGATAATATTTTATTTTGATTGGTCTTAATTTGTCGATGAACAAATTTTATAAGTGTTTTATCGATATATCAATCTTCTATATATACAGTCATATACTGGCAAAATTATCGGACGAAAAGTTCAGCTCACAACCTTGTCACATAGCATCACTGATGAGTATTTGATATTAGTAATAGAAGCAGACGAGCTTTTAAATTAGGAAATAACTAATACAATAATACAACCCCCGGAGAACTAGAATTTGGTTATTCTTCAAACTTGCTAAAAGGGTTTAACATAACCGCTATCTGATTATCGGGTGGTATCTATGGTAGCAGCCTAATATGGTATAACATTGACTTTCTGCCTATTGGGAAGGTATTGTTGTAGGAAATCAATTTGGAGTAAGTTTCAACATGCAATGTCAGTTGTAATAACGGAAGTGGTATCATTCGGTAAAATTTGATTTCAGACTGTCACTTTCAATAAATCGTCGTTAATAAGGAAATTATAGAATTATAATATACTGCAAGGGTTGTCAAACGTTGAATGGGTTAAGGCACCAATGCGCTAATCTAAGCTAATGGACGCATATGTCAGTTTCATTGGTGTGGACAACTGCTTCAGTAAAGTTTTAGACCGACAGGTTTGATCTGCTGAAGACAAAGTAGGACTGCTGAAGACAATGTAGGACTGCTGAAGACAAAGTAGGACTGCTGATGAGATCGCGAACATTAGACTGACGTGTATCAGGAAATGATATGAAGTAAATCCCTAATCATAAATAATAAGGCTGCCATATCGAATCAATAAATTCTTCTCTGTGGTCATGTGGTGTGCGTTACCATGGCCCTGAACTGCAGTCGACCTCTGGTCGCTGAGGACCGAGTGTAATATAACCCCTGCCTGTTATGACCTTGTGCAGTTTGCATAGTTCCGTGGTCATAAAATGACATTGGCGAAGATGTCATAAACTGCAATAAAGCTATATCGAAGATCAGGGTACATGTTGCTCAAACCATAGTCAAAGTGAGAAATTCCTTTTATTCAAAGGCTTAAACTCAGATCCTATGTTCAAGCTCAAACAAACATTCAGATTGTTTCAATTGTTTTCTGTCTTTAGCCGAGCTATTTAGCTGATACATTTCTCATGTTACTAGAAAACATTATAAACCCTTTCCAAGATCTCCTTGAGTGACAAGAACGTTGATTGAGCATATGACTTATGCTCAAACACGAGAATGATTTAATGAGTATGAGGGTCAGGATTACGTTCAGGATAGCGGAGTCTACTTTGGACTACACAGATTTTTCATCTTGATCGATAGCCTACGTGCAATGTTGAATACGTATATGTTCTAAGAGAAAACGTTTTAGTCCTGTTTATCAAGGGAAAATTGCGACACACGATTATCTAAATGTGAAAAACAATTCGAATCAATTTCGAAACGTTATTTATTTAGTTTAACCTCATAGGTTTTCTTGCTTTCTAGGGCAACAATTCGATAGCATCAAGCAAGAATAACATGTTAAACTGAAGAAAAAAAATACTTGTCATTGTTCCTGCACCACCATAGTGAAAGGTTTCCAATACGTTAAAATGAGCAATACCAACCTGAATGTACTATCTATATAGAATGTACTATCTATATAGAATGTACTATCTATATAGAATGTGCTATCTATATAGAACGTACTTTCTATATAGAATGTACTATCTGTATAGAATGTACTATCTATATAGAATGTACTATCTATATAGAATGTTCTATCTATATAGAATGTTCTATCTATATAGAATGTTCTATCTATATAGAATGTTCTATCTATATAGAATGTTCTATCTATATAGAATGTTCTATCTATATAGAATGTACTATCTATATAGAACGTACTTTCTATATAGAATGTACTATCTGTATAGAATGTACTATCTATATAGAATGTGCTATCTATATAGAATGTACTATCTATATAGAACGTACTTTCTATATACAATGTACTATCTATATAGAATGTTCTATCTATATAGAATGATGGCATGAATCATGTCAGTTTAACAAAGTAAACGGTATATGTGAGGATTGAAACTAATTTCACGAAAGGCTCAATTAAGTGAATAAAACTTCAGCCGCTCGCTTCATCAATCACATATAAAACAGAAACTCGTTTTAATTGTAAGATTCTGCTTGTCTCGATGACAAATTTTCTGTCGCGTCTCATCAACATTACTCAATGCTAGCTTTCTCTGCGCCATCTTGTTAATGACCTCAAAACGGGTAATTGATTTGGAAAGGCATGATTTTGTCAAATATTTTCCCAAAAAAAACACCGATTGATAGGTCTGAGAAAAAGGTTTGATTTTGCACATCAATAGTAGTCGACAGAAACGTTTAAGTCACAACTTATAATAAAAGCTTCTTACAACAACGATGCTTGGGGGCGAGGGGGGAGGGGGAAATCGACGTTTTCGATAGAATTAAGGGTAATAGAAAAGCAAACGTTTCTGAGAAAGTATCAACCGAAAAGAAAACTTTAAATCTCTTATTAATACAATTTGAGATTTGCAGAAACTTGAAACCACATCTGCAACCGTGTAAAATCCTGATTGTCCTAAAAAGTCATAAACATTGATCGAGAAAGCTCCTATGTTGCAAAGAGAAACTTAAATACGGACTTGTGTTTTTTGTATCTGGTTTGATAAAAGTTTTTAAAGACTAAGGGTACAGAAATTAAATTAAAAGGTTGAAAACACTGAGTAAGTCACCTTAAACATATGCACTATACTAAGTGTTAAATACATTGATATCTCCTTTACCGTTTAACACCATCGTCATGTACTGTCTGAAACAAATTGATGAGCATGACTATATTGTTTGTAGTACGCATTTTGAGAATTATAGATCGATTATTTCAATGAGATCGTGACAGTTTGGTTATATATAGTGACCCACAACAATGACTGGTCGGTACTAGATTGGATGACGTAATACAAGGGTAGATAAGGTTGTCAACAAAGCGAGTGATCATCCAATTATTAAGGAGCCGATCGTCGGCGTGATAGCTCAAAACAATCCGGACTCGTTCGTTGGTTGCTAGCTTTATAAGTAAATACATATTCAAAACCACTATTTGCTCTATTTTTTTCAAAAGATTTTCTGAACGTATCTTGTTTGGATAAAATGGTGTTTTCCGTATTAAAAAACCGTCATTAAAATTATTAAATTGCAAACGTAAAGCTGACTATTCGTTGACTACTTAGGCCTGACTGGACAATTTTATTAACTCGTGTGAAGTCCTTTGGCTATCAAACTAATATAACACTTGGAATTCCGTCCAGATTGACATGCACGGCCACGGGCTCAGATATTAGTACGAGTGCTGAGTAAATAATGCAGTTGGTGAATTTTGCCTGCGACTCTTGTTGTCATTATAGTTCAATTCTGATACGACAGTTCGATGTGGACTTTATAATCAAACTTTGATTAGAATGACAGGTGATACACTTCCTGGGGTGCGACCATGGACGGAGAGTTATGTTTTTACGTGTTTGCTATTGGGTAAGCCCATGACATCAGATGACGTTTGTTTTATTGTCGAATCACGGAAAAGGTATTTGTGTCTCAGTTCGTGATTGGCGATACTTGATTGCTTGACCTCGTTTTGCTAACATACCAGGCCTGTTATAACGAGTTTTAGAAAACCTGCGTGTGGTATAAATGTATTGGCTTGATATTGTAATCCTTTTGTATGTATTAATTTTGAAGTTTAATATTGTTTTCATGGAAATACTGATGCTCACGGTTAGGGCCTTTTATAAATTTGTCATTATCCTTACTGACATGATAATAATTGGATAAGAAATATCGTTTTGCTTGTTCAAAGTACTTAAACATGTATAAGTAGGATTAACATAGAAAGAGTCTCGCAGGCGTATACGTTACTGAAGATACTATGGATTTAAATCTTGATTGCGTCATTTGATTAACCGGCGTCTAAAAATTACAAGAAGGTACATTTGTATAATTGAAATGCTACTTATTTCTGTAATAGCGCTTGTTAAGCGGTGATACGTAATGTGCTGACGATAGATTCAGCCGAAAGCATTGTTACGGACTTGTCCTGACGTGATGAAGCTTAAGGCAAGGGCAATAATCTCGATTCCTACTTGCGGGCACATAGGCCGATCGCATTGCTCGGATTTGGAAAATAGACCCAGTAATTGGCTGTTTCTTTCAAAAGAAAAAAGCTATGGAAATGATTAATACCGTGAGGTTTGCATGCAAGTTTCTGTTAAATCAATATTGTTTGTGGGTTTACTTTTAGAAACATCAAGAAAGTAGTCTAGTGTTGATGGTTGGTGAGAGTCTTTAGCGATCGTTCGTTTATTCAGACTTCATGGGTGTGTGAGGTAGATTATAAAACCTCTCCACTAAGAGAAAGAAGCACACGTTAAATCGGCACTACTCTTGTGTAGTTCGGTTAAGGATAAAGCAAAATAATTTGAAACATCTGCCAAAGTTCAGAAAAGGTATTTGAGGCTCGGCATACTTCGAAGATGGATGTAGAGTTTTGTCTTCTTTTGTGAGTCCTCTGGATCAAGTGTGCGACTTTTTATCATGTTAGGTAGAAACACGTCTTTTGGACCTTGGCAGTTTTATATCAACTGGTTTGCTCTTGTTCTCGTTATACTAACTGTGGAACCTGTTGGCACCAATGTTATTATAGTACCTGTCTGGACTTTTTCAAATGAACTTGTTTGTATGCTACATGACTTTTACCTATATGCACCTTTCTGTTGCAGTAATATTGCGGAAAGATTGCGACGGCGGAGAAGTTCTGTTGACCTCACAATGAACGTGTACCCCGGGGATCTTCTAGTGCACGATCACCATAAGAAACTTATGAAGCGAAACACTATCGCCGACCTGTATTCACAGAAAAACGGTTCCTCTTCAAGCATATCAGATGGTAAGTTCGCTAACACCATTGCTCGAGTAGACATGCATTTGTTTTGTTCGCGCGGTAGCTTTCTGTGATCATTTGTTTAGGATAACTGCTAACATGCAGGTCAGTGCGACTACATCTAGGAGACTGCGACCGTCTGCGTAAGATAAATCACCATGACAACATAAAAGTTTTTCCAGATTACATTGATATACAATACCGTACTTGTCGCTTACCTTAAGTATGCGGGTTATATATTTCCTCGTAAATTGGTGTTAGACCTGCATCACGGTTTCCAGTATCACACGGCCAAGCAAACATAATGTTAGGCATGCACGTGAAGTGAAACGTCATGTCATTTCCTAGCGAGTAAGTACAAAACGGTAAAATGACAAAATTTTAGTTATCTGCAGTATTTATCCAAACGACACCAAGACCAATTATACTAATTACGCTCTAATACAGTTTGACCTTTCAGCGCTACTAGTTCTGCACAAAATTCTTCTGTTTACTCACTTAAAACAAGAGTTATCGAATTGAATTACTAAACAATGTTCATTCAACAATATTCACTGCAGGATTTGAAAGCAAGCGCAGACACATCAGCCTTCTGAAACATATACGTATGTGATAAGTATTTGTATATGTATCATTTAAGGCTTTAGAACATTAGATTTCCAATTTAATCTTAATTATTCGCTTGCCCAGCTTGAACTTATTGGTCAGAAATGAAATGAAATATTTATCTGTAATTAACAACATTCTTTTTTAACTTTCAGAACACAAAAAAGGAAGGCAATCGTTTTCTCTTCGTAAATTAGTAAGTATTTTGATACGTTATTGTATTACTGTACCTGTCGATTTATATTACAGCTGTATCGCTGTCAGCTTCCAAGTCAACCATGTAATTCCCTCGTTTCGATCGGATTGTGATTTTGATTTGCAGAACTATTGGTATATTAATTTGTTAAGTGTCTAAGGTATTCAAGTATTATTATTTAGACATATTAACAAATTTTAATTGTATTAGCCATTTGCCTTTTCCGTGCCCACTAATGTACTTTGGCCTGCAAGCTGTCTCTGAAATTATCCGTCAATTCACAAATACTGGCCTCCGATCCGTCACCCTATTTACAAAGATTATAATGTGTGGAAAGGCAACATAACATTTATTCCTTGTCAAATAATCAAAATTATAGCATAGGATGTATCTTACATACTATATACAATGTAAGATATCTTAAATGGAAAACATAATATTGTTTATATTATATAAGATACATATTACTATATAGTAAGTAAGATATATTATTATTATTATTATACTGAATTTAAATCAGAATTACTTCTTTTTCAAGATTAATCGATTTAGTGATCTACTAGACGATATTTAATTTCTTGATCAGTCCATCAGTGGCACTGACTGAACCATACAAGACCTTACATAACCAGTCCAAAACGTTTGTGTTTTTATTGAAGAATTAAACATTGGGATAGCAGCCCAATAAAAATATTGACATTCAGCCTCATTTAAGATTGATACGAAAACATTTTAATTGTCAAATAGGGATACCCTACTCGATGTTATCAAGCAGTTTATTGAAAAATATTAACTGTTATAGAAATAGTTTATCAGAAAATAATCTTGGTTATGTATTAAAAACGTATTTCATGTGTTAATAAACCGCTATGATTTGTACAGAATGATTAAAGTGAGAGGAGTTACTTTTATGCAATGAAATATCGTTCTATATAAGCTATATACAGTATGCATTTTTATTATAAAAAGTATTTATATAACGTATAAAAAATGCATCAGATATGCCTGCTATAATGAGAAAGTTTCGAGTAAGAATTAACTTCAATGGTGTGGTTCATTTTAAGAAGGTAATATTTCAACTTTTTATTCTACTTATTACAGATGAAAACCAGAAGTAAAGAATCTATTCCACGTTTAGAAGATGTTCTTAGTCAAATGAAACCATCTGAATTCCGTGACAACCACTTGTCTGCCTACAAGGTACAACCCATAAAACAGATAATGAAGTGCCAAGTGAGCTTATGCCATGGCGCGGCGTCCGGCGTCCGTCCGTCCGTCGTCCGTCCGTCCGTCCGTCCGTCC
>NW_018408653.1:806897-823539 GCF_002113885.1 Mizuhopecten yessoensis
CTTTTAAGGTCACATGAGGCAGATATGTCAAACACTTTAAACGACTTCTTCTGAAGAACTGGTAGTTATAAAATCTTAATATTTGGCAGGTGGCTTCCTGGGAAAGAGCCAAACAAAGTTTTCGAATGAAAATGACCTTGACCTACTTTCAAGGTCACAGCGTTCAAATATGTCAAACAGTTCAAACAGCTTCTTTTGAAGAATTAAAAGGCATAAAATTATAATATTTGGCTGGTGACTTCCTGGGATAGAGCTCACCAAAGTTTGCAAATGAAAATGACCTCAACCTACTTTAGAGGTCACAGAGGTCAACAACATTTTAATGGATTTGTTCTTGAGAACTAAAAGGAACGGATTCATAAGATTTGGCTGGTAGCTTTTTGGAATAGAGCTTACCAATTTGAGAAGGAAAATGACATTGACCTACTTACAAGATCACAGGGGAAAATATGTCAAGCAACTTCTGAAGAAGATTCAAAAAGCATAGAATCTTATAATAATATTTTGCTGGTAGTTTCAACAGATGGAGCCAACAAAGTTTGCGAGGGAAATGATTTTAGTGCAATATAATATTTAATGAGAATATTTTGCTATGACTGCTTAAATATTCAGGTGAGCGATACAGGCTCTCTTGGGCCTCTTGTTATATAATTAAAATCTTGTTCAGTGAAATGTTATTCTGGTCCATGTGGATCTAGTATTCTCATAATATTTTAGATTAAAAAAAACCACGTAACTGTTGTTGTATTCGGATAATCCTTCAGATGATTTCAATACCGTACGGAAAAGTTAATTGACATTCTAACTGTCCAGTAGAGATATGTCAGTTGCCCAGGTTTTGTTATATTTCCTTAAAAGACAGTCGATGTTTTCCCTAAATGGTGCTGTGCATTCGTATGACTCAAAGTAATGCTATGGGGTCTCACACAGTTATTGCTTTCTCTGTACTTAATGATTCACCACTTGGTGTAGAGTTCACCTTCACATATAGGTCTTGTGATGTATTTTAGAGTAATTGATATTTGTCCTTGTATTGCAGCAAATTAAAGAAAACGGTTGTTTGAATTGACACCTACTTCTCTTCTAATTGAATTACATGCTTTATGTTTCTTATCTGTGCTATCAAGCGTGAGCTTCAGACCATTCGCTCTCCCAAGATCCCCAGCGGTGGTGGAAAAAAGAGAGTGATGTCTGATAGGGTTAGTTGTTATCCCTCCGATGGCACGGTGCTTTTCCCCCGTGGGTTTTCCTCCACCATGAAAACACCATTTGTTCCCTTAGCGGCGTCGTAATAAAAGCTCTACAGAGCTAATGTTTGTTGTTGACAATTGTACACGACGTTAAATAAAGATTATTATTATTATTATGTTTGCTACGTTCACAGAACCTACATCGGTTTGACTTATTTTACAAGCTCCGATAAAGAAACAAACTACGTCTCATCTAATTTAATTATATGCTTTACGTTTGCAATGTTCACAGAACTTACATTGGTCTGACCTAATTGCAAGCTCCGATAAACAGACAGACGCAGTCAAACTACCGGAAGTAGAAAGGAAACGACGTGAAGCAGTATGGGAACTCTTCAAAAGTGAATGTGTCTTCCTCATCGATCATCTAATGGTTCTAAAACATGTACGTTCCCTGCGCTAACTAACGATTCTGGTGATCAATAAAGCATTTTCTTGATATAGAGAAACGACAGAATGTGCTTCCCGTGGATAACGTGGTGTCATCATTATCTTTCTTCCTGTGGTTAAAGAACATGTTAATATTTGTATCAAGGGACACTCTTTGTTTTAGTTCGTTCGGATTTACATTGCATATTAAAGGTCGCAACAGTCTTTAAAGAAAAATGTACTTTTTACCTCAAACAGATAAGAATCACTCAAAATCTAATATAATTGCAGTTTCGTTATCTCCTCATAACAAGTACTAGCCTTGATCGACAGAAATAGCACAGATTAAACCCATGTTTCATCTTTATCATGTCGGATTGCCGAATTGTATTTCCCCGGAATATGTCTTCCTTACAATAAACGTGGACTATTAACACCACATAACACTTAAACCTATCCATAACGCCCACGTTCTGTTCGAGATTCCGAGCTGCGCAAAGGCAATTTAAAGAGTGATCAATTATTATCGTTCTTTTGATATTGGCCACGTACTTTGAAAAATATCACTTCATCTGAAGGTCAGCTATTGAACAGTTATATTGCAGAATAAATTACGTCATCAAATACTTGGGTTATCATTCTCACATTTCATTGTTTTAATTATTGGTTAAACGTTATCGGTTTACAATACAAGCTGAAATGTTAATTTCCATATTGATGAGTTGGTGATAGCTACGCCAGCTTAATCCCCTATCATTTTCGTAAAATCTTTCCAGTGCTTCATGGAGCCCCTTAAAAAGGTCCAAGTGGAAGGTCATGTAATGTTTGCTGAACCACAGGACATTTTTGGTAATCTGGACGAACTATGTTATGTAAGTACATAAATGTATAAGACGAAGACGTATAGTGAAAACAATATAGTTCTATCTTGTAGTATTGCTGCTAGAATAACTAAATGATTGCCGATTTGGAAGGTATCCTGAACGGTCAAAACTGGAGTACACATTCTCCCACTCTAAACAAGACGCATTTCCGTTTTTACTGGTAGAAATTTTAATAAAATATTTTACCTGTAACTGAGCGAGATCGGGTTATCTCAGTCAAGGGTTAAGATTCTGTAACAAAATCCCAACCGAGGCGTAAGCCGAGGTTGGGATGTTACAGAATCTTAGCCCGGGACTGAGATAACCCGATCTCGCTGAGTTACAGGTAATTGATTTTTTTTTCTCGCACCTTAAGTTCGAAACCTTGGGCCTCAAATGATAGGGACCTATTCACTACTAAAGCTACATTTGAATGCTTTCGCGTAAAAATGTAGTCCGTCCTTTCATAGATTTCAACGTATTTCACAGTGTAGATTATATTTTATCTACAACATCAAATATCTAACAACATACACATTTACAACTATACATTTAACGACAAAACAGAACATTTATAATGCAAATTGTCAATTTCAAGCAGTTAACGCGCGGATGAATACATCGCAGTGCAAAAATTCCGCGAAATGTCACGTAAAGATACAAGACAGATCGGACGAGATAGAAATATCTAGCATTAGGGAATAACGTGGGATAGCTCTGTCTGAGGTGCGAGAAAATAATGCCTTGGCCTACCTAGCAACTTACGTACGCTATTATTCTGAAAACGTCATCATCGTGTCATCACTTTATTCAGTGCTACCAGGGTAGCGTCATAAATTTTGTCGCACATTTCATTTGCCCGTGATGACAGCGCGGTGTATTGGTGTTTGCCATTACAATATACTTTTACGGTAGAAAAGTGTGGATGAAAAATAATCTGTCACTCCTGTAAAATCCTGACAAGGATCGCTCAACCCTCGGGATAAGTTTTATGAAGTTAAACACTCAGCAAAGTCTCGTGCTAAGCTTCAACATCTTACTCTCGGGTTAAGATTCCTGTCTACTCCACACTGAAGTGATTGATTTTGTTAAGCCGTTATATCCTTGTAACTACCTAAGCATGTTAATTTAAAATTAGAAATACACGTAGTGTGGGAATTTTAGTCGAGAAAGTTCAAAACTTGGTGTGTTGTATTTCGTTGCATAAGAAAATCTGCTGTTGTGTTTTAATCGCGGATTAATCTTACTGCCAAAATAATACTGCCGTCAAAAATTAGTACGTAGTTGTGTAAATGTTATTTTATAATTCATGATAACTGTACCAATCGCGACTCGAGTATAATCTGAAATTTTAAAATAATGTCGCCAAGATATTTTGAAAGAGCGTTCCATAGACTTACCTTCACAAAACAAACCAGACAGTTAATGCAATGTATCTTTTTCAGGTGAGTTACACGTTTTGTAAAGATTTTATATCGGCCTTACTGAAGGATATGAGCTCAACTGACTTCGGAAGTACAAGTGTCTTAATCAGAGCCTTTGAACGGGTAAGTAGTAGTAAAAGGGTTCAATTTAGTAAACGCCTAATCAGTAGCCAACGAGACAGCAATAGCAAACAGGCACGGACACGCACAAGGGTGAACAGTTGTGCATAGTCGAACAATAGTGAGAGTGTGAGTATTAGCAAACGATTTAGCGAGAGTGAACCTGACAAGCAGTCATTAACTGATGATAAAAAATGAGCGTGAAAGCAATGACGAACGGCTGAGTGCGAGCGGTTTAGTTGCAGTGAACTCGGTGAGAAGTAGTTAACGAGCGAATATATGGAACGAGCGATTAGTAATGGACGGAATTGCGGCAGCGAACGAGTGAGTAATAGGAAAGGTGGCTGGGTACAAGTAATCGGGAAGGTAGTGAAAAGCATTAGCTAATGAGCGAACAAAAGCTAAGGTACGAGTAGAAATGAGCGGATAGGTGAGCAGAGAGCTAACAATCACTTGCAAAAGGACAAATAGAAGTAAATTAGCGAGTAATTGCAGATTTGGAGCTATAGTATACATTCGTTCAATCGTGTACGGATAAGCAGTGACGAGTGAATGAGTTTTAGTGACGGGTGAAATATTGTGACAGGGTCAGTGGAAGTGAACGGGTCAGCAGTAAAGAACGAAAACTCGCTCGTAAACGCATTCACAAAGATCTGGGTTTCGTGATGATTTGTCTTATTAAATGAATATCTGGTCTTCAAATCGATAATGTTCACGAGTTCTATTTAAACCTGACAGCCCCAGTTCTTTGAAATAGCGCTAAGTCGAATTCATGTTTGACATAAACTCCTTTTGACTTGTTTACAGTTCACAACTCACTCGAGAGATGGAGGAGTGTACCATACTTACTGTCTGAACTATGTGAATGCCTTGACTTACCTCGAACAGCTGAGACGACACGAAGATTTCACGGAATTCGAAAAGGTATGCTTCTCATACACGAATGGTAAGCCCAGCCCAGGCAATGCTATTGAACATTGAGGAAGATAAAGTATGATCTGTATCCTCTGTCAATCTTATGGTAGAAAACCTTTACAATACCATCCCGTTTATACAACATCCATACGCACATAAATGAGAAAGAATTCAATGATATTGTGTTTATATCATCATACAATCATATTATGTTGGTCTGTAATATAAACATATAGCAATTTTATCTGATATTTAACAATATCATTTTATATCGGTATGTATTAAAATCGTTTATTTTCCTGTATATAAAGATATTGGGATTATTAATTAATGATAATTTTGTGTTTAAATCCGCATGATTATAACGTAATCATATATTAATAAAGTATATCTGTGTATTGGCAAATAGTGCTTATATGAGCATATATCATATTTGTATACAATTATACCGTGATTATGGATACAACGTGTGCATCTTGTATAGCCAAATTCATCATTCAATGGTTTCCAAATATACGAGTTTTTGACGTCTTCCCCTTTGTATGATGTATCTTCAGTTCCACTTATTTTCTTTTCGTGCCGAGCTGGAATCTTGTTTTGCTCTTCTCTGTTGACGGTATCACATTGACGTTTGCTCTAGAAAATTGATATGTAATAAAGTCTTAATTGATATTCGTGTTAAATACTAATGTTTTGACCTAAATTATACATAGAACGTTAATGCTACTATTTTCAGATCCGACAACAAAAGTAGGGTTTTGACCTTTCTCACACAGATTATATTCCAACATAAACACCAATGCCTACCGATCTTTTATTGTCGACTTGTATAGTAGTTAATGGAAACCCATCCCTTTTGTACACTGTAATCAAAATGAAGTCGTATATGTTTACGAGTTAGTCCGACTGTGTGACTGGGACAAGGTGAGGATTGTACCGCAGACAACCAGCCCCCTTAACCATTCTACAGTGGTATTGAGTAAGGGCCATTAACATCACAGAGTATACCCTTCCCGTATTAATGTCATCATTATATCGTAATAACAGACTTTAATATGTGTGTGGGTTACGTTCAAGACCGGTGATTAGGACGTTTATGATCATGTTAACGAAATAATAATGATATCGGAAACTTTCTGCATTTGAGCCAAATTTTTAGTTTTCTGTCGAACAGAAATACTAAACTGTCCATACTTTGGTTGATACTGAATTGTATACGGTAATACATTAATTAAGTGTAGCTGTAAGATTGGCGAGATTCGTGCCACGATGAAAAAAATAGAATTTACGAAAATAGTCCGTTTGTAATTAAATTTTTAAAAAGGGCATTGCCTTCTTCAGCTGTAAACAGAGGTAATCCTTTTTCACCTGGTAGGATGAACTTTTCTGCTCTTGACATAATAAGTCATCCTCAATGTGCAGTATACTTTAGTTGTCCCGTTGTAACATGAAGTACATTGTATGCTTTAATTCTAAGGGCTATATCGTCTGATTTACATTTGACATCGATACGGCATTATTCGGAGCTGAAGAGAGAGTAGTTTTTTTTCTGTTTCATTGCGATGTTCCTTTAAAAAATAATCTTACGTTAAAATTGATCACTGAAAACACGATGTAAGAAAACCTCTTTTTTAAACATTAATTAGTTCCATTTTGAAAATCCAACAAAATAAACATCAACTGCAACATATTGCCATTTAATCTATTTAGGACTACCTTGTGGAACACAATAGTGAAAGGATACTAAACCTTACATTAATAGCGGCGGGGACTGAACGAGATTTCTCTTTTAATGTTTTGCCTCCTTTTGGGAGAATTTGTTAGCCTTGCTTTCGTAAGATTCTTTTTTCAGTTTCTCCAGCTTTTTTATCGTTTTGTTTCTTCTAATTTTAGTTCAATTCATAGCCCTGTGCGGTTTTTTTTATGTAATTGAGTTAATAATAATTACCTTTGCCTTCATCGTTTATTTCCAGTTTGACATAGAATTGTTATTTGTTGTTTAAGATAAAGGATATCACAATAGTCTTACTTGACATTATATAGGGACATAATTTACGGAGTTCCCAACCATGTAATGGGGTAGTAGTGCAAGGGAGGATAACTCTCACCTCGTCAATTACCGTTAGATATTGATTTAACTCAGGATATTTCTATCATTATCTGTGTTGTCATGGTTACACGATATACAATGATGACACGTCATTGTTGTTTTTGTTATTCCTTTACCAAATACTCCCAATCAATTCATACAAGTAACATTATGTGTGCTTTGCTGTATTATAAAAATGGTAAATTTTGACCGGTCAAATATTCATATTAATCTGAACTAGCAATGCTTTGTCGGACCGCATTATTTAAATCCGTTATTTGCTCTCCATTTCGACCTCATCCAAGCATATAGATCTCGTGAAATGAGTATTTTGCAGTAAGAGAAGATTTGTTATCAATACATTTTAATTGTTGCAGTGGTGTACTCAGGATCCGCGATGTAACCGTCTCCAGTTGACTGACCTGTTAGTGGCACCAATGCAACACTGCACCAAATTCCCTTTATTGCTCAACAATATCAAAAAGTATACTGATAACAGCGCCGAGAGGAATCTGCTCGCCGAGCTCATAGAGAAAGTGGGCGTGTCTCTACGTGAGTACCTGCTCGCTGAGCTCATACACAAAGTGGGGTGATCTTAAGTAATAACATGCTCGCCGAGACCCTAGGCAGAGAAGGAGGGTTTGGTTACATTGGGATTCCTCAATAAGTGATTGTTGGTTATCGTGTGTATTTACTCGAGTGAGTTAATTTTCAAACTGTATTACCACATGAGGTTTACCGAGTGTCTTTTTACAATTTGAAAATTAACTAATTAGAGTTAGATACAGACGATAATCAACCATCACGAGTTCGTGTCCTTTGTCTCTTACAGCTTGTGACATTATATCTAGAAAACCATGTTTCTCTTGGAAATACATTATTCCTGTTTACATGGAGAACAATTGCGATGAATCTATGACGTCACAATGGACAGATGCCGTCGCAAAGCATTGTTACTTGACGTCATAATTAGAAGGTTGACCAATGAACTATCGCCAAGGGTGTTACTCACTAGCGGTTAACCAAAAACGTTTACCACTCCTAGGGGGTTTATCCGATGAGTCGGGAGTGGGGAAACCTATAGTGGTACATGTAGTTGGAGAAATATAGGGAGCATACAGTGACATTTTTTCCTCCGTTCTTTTGCTATTACCATTGTAATTAAAAAAAACAATGATCGTTATTTACTGGTATTGTATCAAAAAGCTATTTACTATATTCAGCAGGGCGTTTGAATTCTTTGCGTGTTCCGAGACATCCTCCCAGACAATATCGTACAGATATAAAAAAAAAAAAAAAATCGCCATGAAAAAGATGTCATTACCTTTTATACTCCTAAAGCCGACGGAGCTTTGAACAGCTGCAGACACTGATCGTAGGTCATAAACCTCGTTTTATTGTTGTAGAAAAAATGGAGGACAAGATGAAGTGGGCAAAGAATTACGAACGTCTCCAGGAGATCCAAGGCCAGCTGGTGTGGCCGTCGGTAGCAGACATCGACCCCCGGGCCTTCGTGCCTGACGTAAGTATGATGACAAACCATTAATTCAAAATTTTATCACCAGCTATACATGTAGCACTTGATTGAAGGCTGGCTGGTCAGCGATCGTAACAGTAGAGGTTTATGACGTAATAAGAACCATGATTTCGTATATAGGTTTTTTTAGTGAATGTAGGTGAATGTAGACGGAGAAATTTGATGGTTTACCTAAATCATTGTAAAACTGTCTATATATTTCACGAGTGTTCTATTCAAGTTTTATGTTTTATCTGAAAATGTAACTCCTGTGGTCTTTCTGATTAAAGACAAACATAAGACTATTGACTATAAAATATGATGCAAGGAATTTTAAACATGTCGTGACTATCACCTCCCGTGGAATAAATACATAACACTGTAGGCCTAGGTTTTATAACGCATGACAAGGAATCCTGCTTTTGTGTGTAAGTAGTATTTTGTGTGTACTATAAGATTTAATGTAAGTCATTGTCTTTGCGAAAGTCTTTTCACACAGACAATGAGATGGTAGCGCTACGAACTGGAATATCTAGAAAAAAACACAATTGAATTTATATCGGTCTTTATTAAGTTTTTGAATATTTTCTTTTCCAGTTTCTCAAAACTGCCTTAACTAAACAGCCATGTGAAAGGATGATATGTAGTCCCAAACGTCAACTTATACACGAGGGATATCTGACGCTTGTAGGTAAGTTTATACACGAGGGATATCTGACGCCTGTAGGTAAGTTTATACAAAAGGGGTTATCTGACGCTTGTAGGTAAGTTTCTTCACGAGGGATATCTGACGCTTGTAGGTAAGTTTATTCACGAGGGATAGCTAACGGTTGTAGTTAAGTTTATACACGAGGGATATATGACGCTTGTAGGTAAGTTTAATCACGAGGGATATCTGACGCTTTCAGGTAAGCTTATACACGGGGGATATCTGACCTGTGTAGGTAAGGTTATACACGAGGGATATCTGGCGCTTGTAGGTAAGTTTATACACTAGGGATATCTGACGCTTGTATAAGCTTACCTGCAAGGGTCAGATATCCCTCGTGAATAAACTTACCTACAAAAGGGGTTATCTGACGCTTGTAGGTAAGTTTATTCACGAGGGATATCTGACGCTTGCAGGTAAGCTTATACACGGGGGATATCTGACCCGTGTAGGTAAGTTTATACACGAGGGATATCTGACGCTTGTAGGTAAGTTTATTCACGAGGGATAGCTAACGGTTGTAGGTAAGTTTATACACGAGGGATATATGACGCTTGTAGGTAAGTTTATAGACGAGGGTTATCTGACGCTTGTAGGTAAGTTTATACACGAGGGATAACTGACGCTTGTAGGTAAGTCTGTATACGAGGGATATCTGACGCTTGTAGGTAAATTTATACACGGGGATATCTGACGCGTGTAGGTAAGTTTATACACGAATGTTATTTGACGCTTGTTGGTAAATATCAGCGAGCACGTAACTTATACAGGTCTGCGCCCTGTCTCCGTGAAACCGGCGCTGCATTTCTTCAAACTGTCATCCAAATTGAAAATCAGTTGAAACGGCATATCCAAAGTACGATGTTATTTGTTAATTTCTATTAGTAAATGTTCCATGCGTATTTTCTGAACTAAAAGCGATATTTCCAATTTTCTATTTTATTTATAAATGTTTATGATATACAGAGAATACTTTTACTAATTATAGATAAATTATAATTCGGAACGTAGGAAATATTTATTAATGAGAAAAGTATATTTATCAGAAAGTGTTGCAAGAAAGAGGCTTCAGGAAAAAATATTAACACGAGACGCCTGCTCGATTAAGGTAGCCTTTCGAGTCAAAACGTCACATCCTCTTTATGCATTCAGATAATTACTTTATTAGTTTACAGAATCAAATCAGTCATAATCAACATATGAAGTTGTTCAAGATTTCTCTGTTAGGTACGGGAACCTATTGATAAATTCATTTCAGTGAATTCGAAATACCTTGACTAAGAATTGACATCATAAAAAAATGTAAAGGTTTGCGTTGATCATTGTCTAGTTCAAACTTGCTAGTCATTCTCCACTTCGAGAGTCTCTTAGTATTTATGACAGAAATAGATATTAAAAGATAACTGACCATATTCAAACAAAACGCGGACCATCTATTGTTACATATTGTATTCTGTGATCAATAAGACTAGGACTTCACTGCTGCAGTGAGGGACCAAAAGTTTCTTTCTTTGTGTGGTATTGTCTCGACATATCATGGTACAACGGAGAAAGCTCGGAATTTTCATATAAAAGATTTCTTATAATATATAATATCAGTGTGCAAACTAGAAATAATAATATATATAAAGGTTAGGTATATTATTCTATTATTCAACAAGTCACATCGGTATAACCAAATAGTGTTATTATATTCCACAACATAATAGAATATTGTTTCTTATTAGAAAATTTCCTCTCTTGCTGTAACACATTCTCGTGTGCTTATTAAAGTCAAAATACCTCCCCAAATTATAACACATTCTCGTGTTTTTGTTAAGTCAATGTACCCTCCCAAGTTGTAACATATTCTCGTGTTTTTGTAGAGTCAGTGTACACTCCCAATTGGTAACACATTCTCGTGTTTTTGTTGAGTCAATGTACCCTCCCAAATTGTAACACATTCTCGTGTTTTTGTTGAGTCAATGTACCCTCCCAAATTGTAACACATTCTCGTGTTTTTGTTGAGTCAATGTACCCTCCAAAATTGTAACATATTCTCGTGTTTTTGTAGAGTCCGCCAAAACATCGGATGTCTACGTATTCTTGTTTGATGACATCCTACTTATCACGAGAACAAAGAAACCACAGAGGAAGGTAGGAAGACCACTCATCTTCGATGTGTTTTTAGCTGTTAGAAAGCAGATGTTAAATATCATACATGTTGCCCTTCGTTCCACTTTCACGATAAATTCCCCTTCATTTACCCTAAACTGATTTTGGTTGGCTGTCGAGTAAGTCGAATAGTTTCTTGTCGCAATATACATCTACTATATTTTATCTAAAAATTAAATATAATTTGCATGGTACACCTTCTTGACTCTCGGGAAAATCAAGTGAACTACAAAGCACAACTGCTTGACGAGTACCACGTTTAATATTACGGTCACTGTGAAGGAATGATTAAAGTCAATCATATGTTAAGTTATTGCAATGATGCGTAAACTGAAGAACAAAACTAAATTATACAAACTTAACTAGAAAATGATCAATTAGACTAAAAAAATATGCCAAAGTCAACTGATCAGTAACACATATGTTCAAGCATACATACGTTTCCTATGAACTTTATCTCATTTGAAAAAAATAGCAACTAAACATAGTGAACAGAAATACTTTTTCAGTGCTATCAGAAGCCCACTGTGTTAACGACAATACCAAGGGTCCCGCTATCAAAACATAAGAAATAGCAATTTATATATGTTTTGTCGGCCTTTCGAGTCCCTCGTAAAATAAGGTAGACTATCTGTGTTTCGAGTAATGTCAGCAGTTATTTAGAAAGCGTCCATTTTGTCAGGGACCGGATATATATGCACATTACCTTAAGGAGTAGCTGTTGTACCTCAAACATTAGTGGAGGATTATTGTTTTCCTATCTGCTTTGATGTGTCTTAGGAGCTTGCTATTATCTATAAGTATTGAGTCTGAGATTTGATTGCGTCCTTCTGGGGTTTTGTATTTACTATCTATCGAAACGTAAATATTATATATCTGGTACATCAGATCTCTTGTAATCCGTTTTTCAGAAACATTCCATCGACAGTATTCACATTCGGCTTCAGCAGTCTGGTCAGTCTGATAAGATTGTTCACACGGTATATAGACAGCCCGTGGCCTTGGACAGACTCAGTGTTCACGATATCACCCCATCTGACGCAACAGGTAATGAGGTTTGATGAGTAACTGAGGTTATATTGTCTATTTTTCCATATTTAGTTAATGCATAAAACATGCACCAATAAATTTGACATGTAACCGCGATAATAACGCGATTGTGTCCAATGATATAAATAACGCGATGTTGTGCTTCATTATTTCAAGCTTATGGATTATTTTTATTATGTCAAGGTGTAAAATGCATCACACGACGTGACGTTACTTTATTTTCAGATGTCACATTCGCATAATTAGATTGTCTTACGTTGAATTTTTTTCTTCATCAAAGAAGTTGACTCTGTTGGATATAAATCATTAACATTCATCACTGGTTGGAAATTTTTATAAATTCACACATCCGTCTTTTGCGCGAGTTCAATCGCTTTAGATATCATGGTCCATCAGAGCTAGTAGAAACAGAAGTCTATTTACGTATTATGTTGATTTGTTTTAACAAGCAAACAAGGCAATATTTAACCATTTACATTGTTAGCAGTCGGCGTATTTTACTCTAGGCCTCTTCTTCAATTTCAGCAAATGGTCTTAAGCATGCCTTCGTCCTAGTCCAGATCAGTCGGTACCAACAGATCATTGGTGTATTTACGTTACAGGCTGTTACAGATTCTCACAAGGTAATTCTTAGTGTGTATCCCACCTGTCTCACAAACTCTCACAATGTTATTCTTAATGTGTATCCCACCTGTCTCACAAACTCTCACAATGTTATTCTTAATGTTTATTCCACCTGTCTCACAAAATCTCACAATGCTTATTGTAACCGCTAAAATACTGCTGATACTGATAACATGTTGTTGTTGAAACTACTGGTTGTTGAGGTACTTATACAAAACATTAATATGTTACAGGCTATTTGGGTAGACAAGCTGTCACAAGCAAGAGAGAAATTCAATTCCGTTCCGGATATTTTGGCAAATCAGTTATCGCCTGGCGAGGAAGGCGGAGCTCAAGATGGACTTATATCTTCGGACATTGTCAGGGCAACCAAACAAAACCGTCGAGCGCCGTCGCTCAGAAACCCTCATGGAAAGTCCTTGTCTATGGATGCCGTTTACCTGTGATCTTTATGGATAGATTTTATGTTTATCATGATAATTGGGAAATCGTTGAGGTACCATACGGACATATGTTATCCTGAATCTGTAATACCAGATGTGTGATCTATGAATTCCTCAAGTGACAAAACCCATAAAGAAGTAGAATTGGCGGGAGAAGATGGGGGATATGGCGAAGTTGTGATATTGACATTTTGTTACACATCATTCAGATAATGTGATAACTAGACGTGTTGTGTGGCTGCTGTTTTCATTGATTGTTACTCCTTACGGAATCGTCCAGACAGTCTGTAATATTACGGAGCTATAGTAGGTATCTCCAAGATTTGATAAAATTAAAAGTGAATTGTTGTGCTGCAATAAATTTCGCGTAAATTCGCGATGAAAAAACGCTAATTCAAACTCTTGCAGATATTTATTCAGAAAAAAATGAAACACGGAAGATAATATATGGACATTCGGTGAATGGACCTTTCACGAATCAAAGCGCTTTGAATTGGACGTCAGAAGATTATTTGCAAAAAGTTCACTTAACTATAGTACGAAGCTTCAGGAATGTTTCCTAGTTACTGACCTTTTATACACAAATACAGTCGCATATATATTGTAGAAAAGAGAGTTCAGACGAGGACTATAACAGTTTCCAACAACATGTCATTTCATGCAATTATTCTAGTAAAATCTAGCAAAGAGAAACCGAAATATCGACGATAAAACGTTAACGTTGCATAATGCATCAGTGTTCATGTTTGTTTTGATTATAGTAAAACGAAGAATAGCAATAAAAATGCCTTTCTATGAAAAGTATGGAAACTCGTACTCTGTATGTGGGAACAAGTGAACCATATACGTTCTTTATTTAAAAAAAAAAGATCGTCGGAGATCTCAATCGGAACTGAAATATTTTGGTTACCTTTATAAACTTCATGGGACGGTAACTAGGAATTTCAGACTTGTAACGGAGACTGTGGGTTAGAGATGATAACAGGTTATGAAAACCTAGACTTAGCTGTAAACACGTTGATACGAAAAATACTACTGTAAATAGTGTTGTTTTTGCGAGAGAGATACAATTTCGCTTTAATTCGCGAGGAGGCCGATTTCGCAAACTAACATCTACCGTGAATATTATTTCCAAGGATCACTACAGTCAATATTGAAACACCAACTTTTCAATCGCGCCAATCGCTAATTGAAGTATTCCCGAATAGAAACCTAGAGGCAGAGTTCACGAAATGAAGAAAACGAAGAAATATTGTAGAAAATGAAACTGTTTGCGCAGAGTTGAAGTTGAAGTTTCATCCTACCGACAAAATCATGAACTGTCCTTAAAAAATATTACTTCGATCTCAAATGAGTCCACTTAAATCAAAAGTGCTATTTAAGTCACATGTGTTTCCCTTAAGTGGCCTACGGTGTGACAAGAATGAAAAACTGGCTGGTACAGTGATAACATATATATGTATATGTAAATATATATATTTATGGATACGTTTCTTGTTATATTTTTGTATGCTTTCATTATGAAGCTGCTGTGTTGAGAGTGATAGTGTTCATTGGCAGTGTTGTGATACATTTGGGGTGACGTCATTAAAGCTGCATGCGAATTCAAAAACTTTTAGTCGACATTAAAAAAAAGTTATAGCTATTCTGCTTCCTTAGTTATGAAAGCCGGAAGAGATAGTCACTGGGGAACATCGCAAAACCAGAAAAAAAAACATTTTTTAATCTCGGTTGAAAGCTTTTCAATTTGCACTGTTAGCTTTAACTTCGTTACTCTAAGTGATAAGTTAATGATTATTTAAATATTCATCAAGATATTAATATACAATCATTGGAAATCCTTTATACATCCAGTTATATATTCACTCCAATGAGTTCAGCTATTATGTGATTAATAAAACTTGTTAAATTATATTTGTTTTTGCGTTAAATGTATTGTATCTCTGACGTTACAGTTATAATTGAAATAATGTTTTGTGGGTGTGCTACACTTCCAAATACCATATTCTGTGCTTTGACCATGCAGGTTGGGGTTGATAACGTATCATCAGCTGTGACGCTGGAGGCAAAATTGTTTAAGTTTTGTAATTGTGAGATAAAAGACAAATACATTGGAAGGCATACATTGTAAGCAGTTCACTTTCACGAGATTATATTGGCATTATATTTTAAAAAAATGTTTCTATTCCATTATACGTTAGTATTAAAATAAAATAAGCTTCCCACTCAATCGTAAAGAGCGAAGTAAAAAACATGCTAAAATCAAAAGATTAATATAATATAATATATAAGACATTTTGAAACTAAAAAAATGAAATATTGTCAATAAATCGACTGCTGGATTTAGGTATCTTTAAAGACATATGTTCCACTAGCGGTGGCCTCGCGTTGGTAAAATACCAAGTAGGTTTATAAATTTCACATTAAATCAAAATTGCGTTTACTACTATGTGAATCTTCAATTTTATTTTCATGTTTTAATTTCAAGACATAAACTTAATTAAATAAGTCCATATTTCATTTTCATACTTTTACCCAATCTTCCATTTATGTAAGTTTGCAATCTGTTTCCTACTGTGTGTTGATATGAAAAAAAATGATCATGGGGAGCAATTTAAAGATTTTCTCGTAGTTTCATTTAATCAAAAGCTGTTTTCTTGATTAGATAATCATTTTAATGGCTTTGGTTGATTTAGTCATTACTTTAGGCAATAGAAAGCAATGTTCGAAGATCCCGAATGGGAGGCATGCCACTTCGTCTTCCAGTGTGTATCTGCATGCCATGTTACCAAGACATGATTTTGATGCAATGTAGGTCAATGATCAAAATATAGGTCCGAGAGTCTTGAGTTCGGCACATGACACTGCATCTCCGAAATAGATACCGGCAAATCAAGACTGAAGATTGTGTATGATATAATTAGAGCACTAAGCTTCATACGAAAAAGAGTGGTAACCCGTACTAACTGCTATAAAGGGCCGGTTTCCAAAACGGCCCCTTCTCTGATTCAAATTTCCTGTTGGTGGTGCATTGCCCATGCCGTTGTGGTCACAAATCTATAAAGTATAAAGATTTAGGGTCACTTGGTTTGTTTTTTATGGCTCCTCAAAGTTGT
>NW_018408653.1:824006-826545 GCF_002113885.1 Mizuhopecten yessoensis
TTTAATCGATAATTGTGCATACACATTCCAGCTAATCATTTAACATGCTTTCAAAGGTATGAACACCTCTGAAGACACATTTGAACTCTTCCAATTAAAAGGTTGGAATAGTCCATTATAAAATTTCAGTGGTGAATGAGTTAATGTGGGTGAACAAACGAAGGACATTACCATGACTCTTCCATGCGATTTAGAAGATGACAGTTAGATTATACAATCAAACCTAGAAGGCTATATCACACAATAAGGCAAACGCTGAACTGTAAAGATGATTTATTCCGAACCAATAATCACGTTTGCATATCGTTATATGATGCATGGTTTGATCGCAATGAATACTAATGATTATAGAAGATATGATAGCATAAACATGAAGGAATCAACTTTTATAATCATATTATAATCCATCATCTAGATCATTGTGATATATACCTTTGTGATATAATATATTGCATATTTAGTAAATATTCCAATGTAAATTGTTTTAATAGACAAGAGTTGAAATCATTATGACTAGCTCCCGTATTGCACACATTCCCTGTCAATCGGAAGGCAGTGTTCGGACCCGATATCTGTCAGTTTCATTTAAATTGATTTAGTTGTCCGTTATCCGCCGATTCACACTTTTCTGTTCCAGAGTACATATTTGTATATAATTCTTAGTATTCATAGAAGTATGACTTTTGTCATAATTTTGTATGTAAATTTATAAATCATCGAATCTGCATTTTGATAAAATTGATAATTTAATGTGTAAAAAGCGTTATACATATTTCACTAATTTCATTAAAATTTCAATTTCGTTTTTAAACTATTAGAAAACGATCTAATTTTTAGAAAACTGCCAAACTGCCAACTTATAATTGAGTTATGCAAATCAAAGGCGGAAACTAATGAGAGGCACATTCTTGTTGGAAATAAGAACTTCAGATCGACGGTCCGAATACCGGCCATTGATAGTTGAAATGAGAAATCGATCACTGCAAATGCTGCCCTTTCAGAAATATTGAATTATTGTTATATTGCTTTTAAATACTTCTAACTTATCAATCAAAATTAACAATTCCAAATAGTATACAAGACAATTCAACTCATCAAGGCAAAGTATGACATGTGTATGTTTACGATACCTCCTAGTCACCAGGTACACATACACTTATTGAAAAGCGTAATTTCTTGAAATTACATACCTGAGCATTCATCAGCCAAATAAGGTGACTTTCATCGACATTTTGCCTAGCCCATAATAGTACTTCCGAAGTGTGTTTTTTTATCCTAGGGTTAGAATAGTCGTAATTGCGTTTTTTGACGATGCTTATCAAGAGTGACAATATGCAATCCGTAATGGATCAACACTAGGCACAGTTTAACGTTTGCTGACAGCCTCTTAAAACATTTGGTTGTACTCGTCCCAACTATCGCTTAACCGAGGAAGTAAGTAACATGTTACTTCCAGTACCATGCTAGTAAGGTTTCAGAATGTGCATGTTACTGGCAGTCTGCTGTGAACACGCCCTCATTCAAGGGGAAACGCTCCTTCTTTATGAGATACACAGCAAATAAAAGGCACATACTGTCTATTCCAGCCCCCGTTTACATCCAGATTGGGGAGGTGGTCTTTATCAGTGGTGTTCTACAATGTACTCACCGGGTCTTGTCTACGGTTTGACGAAAAATCATCTGCAAAGACAGAAGACAATTTCAAATTAAACGGAAAAGAAAAGTATAGCCAGTGTAAAACTATACGAGGTTTCTGTATAACAAATGAGAGAGCAAAATGTCGACATAACATAAAGGTGAGTTCACCTCTAATCCTCAAATCACAAATTTGTACCAAACAAGTGACATTTTCATTTAAAAGTAAACATGTTATTGATGCACATGAATTTGATCTTGAACCTTTGAAACTTCAATATTCAGGCCACCAGAACCATTGGTAAAATCTATAAACCCAAATATGCAAGTCTCTTGCACTTGATTCGTGTTTGCATATGTTTACTTAAACCATTAAATGAGAGCTGTACAAAACGCACGATATTGCAATGTCAAGATATTTGATTAATTAATTAATGTTTATTGTGAGCTCATTTTAATTAAAGAGAGATAAATCTTGCACGAAAAGTTACAAATACGTATCTCCTACCTTGTCTTTTACCATGATAATTTCAAAAGTTGGGACAGCTTCGTTTTTGCTTACTTTGATGACGATAACGAATTATATTGTGTTTTTTCATTCCATATTGTGGTTTTGGAATGAAATTAGTAGAATCATAGGATCATCATAATTAAACTACAATCAAAACAAAGCCCAAAATAAAATTAAAACAAGAGGCCCATGGGCCTTAACGGTCACCTGATATATTTATACAGAGAGTTGATTTTGTTTTTAACATGAACAGAAATATTATTCAAAGTGACAAAAAACAATAAAACCACCTTATTCAATATCTAGCATACAGATTTCAGACTAAAAAGGATTTGAAACTAGCACCTCTGATTCTAAACAAGGAAAATGAAGAAATTTTAGCACACTGACTCC